>NC_139702.1:17182779-17315279 GCF_964188405.1 Protomyctophum parallelum | reverse complement strand
TTGAAATGTATAACCATTAGGTGTAACTATTTGCTATACCTACTTCATGCATATAAACACCTAGTATTATTAAGTATGGTTCAAGTTTCTATCTATATAAGAAATACAGTTTTATCGATGTAGATATTATTCTGGATCCCTTTTTAGTTTTTTAAAGAAAAATAAATCATTGATATGTGATGAAAAAAAAAGGTATATAAACTGTTATACAGTATAATTATTCTGTAAACTGTGGAATCTCAGTATCTCTGTGAAGGAACGTTTGAAATGTCTAATTATTAGGTGTATCTATTTGCTACCTATCTACTTTATGCATATAAACACAGTAAAATAAAATAGCAAATTGTGTCTGATCTGCTGGGACCAGAGTACGTGGTGTGTGTATATGTATAACTAGCTCTCAATGATGACGTAAGAAATATTGTCATTTATGTAATCTGGTCCCAGCAAACCAGGCACAATTTGCTATTTTATTTTACTGATTATGTATATAGTATACATATGACTAGCTCTAAATTATGACGTAACATACGTATACATATACTATATAGAGTATGTAGTTGTAAGTTGATTAGCGGTATACTGTGGTTACTTTGCGCCAAAAACCGTGACAGCCAACCCGCCATTTGATGCGTATGCAAATAAAACAGCAAATCTGTGCCTGGTTTGCTGGGACCAGATTACACAAATGACCATATTCCTTACGTCATCATTGAGAGCTATAGTCATACATATACACACCACGTACTCTGGTCCCAGCAGATCAGGCACAATTTGCTATTTTATTTTACCGATTATGTATATAGTATACGTATGACTAGCTCTAAATGATGACGTAAGACATATGGTCATTTATGTAATCTGGTCCCAGCAAACCAGGCACAGATTTGATGTTTTTTTTGCATACACATCAAATGGCGGGTTGGCTGTCACGGTGAACGAAGACCGGGCGAAAGTATTACTTGCGCGCTCTGCTTGCGCAAGTAATAAAGGTTATGTTTGTGTGAGAGCTGGACATGAACAATAATTATAAATAGCTATAGACTCAGAGGAACAAGATGTCCACACACACACGCACGCACGCAAGCACACACGGCCTAGCGTTAACAACCCTACGTCCTCTCATTAGCAGGACATGCATGTCTCTCTGGCCCTGTTCCACAACTCCCCCCCCACCCCCACCCCACCCCCCACACACACACACACACACAGTCCTCCCGGGACAATGCTGGCATCATAAATAAGTCCACGGGGCACACACATACCTTACTGTGCCAGCCAGGGATGGGCAGGATGAGGGCGACGATGAGGACCAGTGCACATTTCGTCCACTTCAAACCCAATATACATTTCGGCCATTTGAGAAAATATAGCCGATCTACAAGCTCGTATAGCTTGTAGATCTTTGCAGTATTGCAATTTGCAGTATTGGTACTTTTTACTTAAGTAAAACAGTTGAGTACTTTTTCCACCACTGTTAACCCATTCTGAACAGGAACCCATTTTGGTTTGAAAAATCGAAGAACGACTGACATTTTCAGAATCTGATCTCAGGTCAGAATGGGTTGATCAGACCAGTTTGTGTCCAGTGGAAACCTCGTATGAATCTGATCTCAGGTCAGAACGGGTTAAGTTCAACGTATATGTTGTTTTACATACCATGAGACGAGCAGCTGGGCAGGTCCAGTTCAATAATCCAATCGAAATGTCACTTTTTAATCCAACTGTCCTTTAGTTTATCAGCTTCTTCTCCACTGCTTCCACGCATCAAAAACACATAAGACACGATCACGTATACATAATGTATCCAATTCCATGTTTTCATTTAAACCTTGTGCGTTTCTGTTCTGTCCCAAAACGCCGGCCTGGGAAATGTAAGTCTGGTGGACTCTGGGAACGGCTCCTCAGATGGTACTAGAGGCTTCTCAGATGGAACTAGAGGCTCCTCAGATGGTACTAGAGGCTCCTCAGATGGGACTAGAGGCTCCGCAGATGGGACTAGAGGCTCCTCAGATGGTACTAGAGGCTCCTCAGATGGGACTAGAGGCTCCTCAGATGGGACTAGAGGCTCCTCAGATGGTACTAGAGGCTTCTCAGATGGGACTAGAGGCTCCTCAGATGGTACTAGAGGCTCCTCAGATGGTACTAGAGGCTCCTCAGATGGGACTAGAGGCTCCTCAGATGGGACTAGAGGCTCCTCAGATGGAACTAGAGGCTCCTCAGATGGTACTAGAGGCTCCTCAGATGGGACTAGAGGCTCCTCAGATGGGACTAGAGGCTCCTCAGATGGTACTAGAGGCTCCTCAGATGGGACTAGAGGCTCCTCAGATGGGACTAGAGGCTCCTCAGATGGTACTAGAGGCTTCTCAGATGGGACTAGAGGCTCCTCAGATGGTACTAGAGGCTCCTCAGATGGGACTAGAGGCTCCTCAGATGGGACTAGAGGCTCCTCAGATGGTACTAGAGGCTCCTCAGATGGTTCTAGAGGCTCCGCAGATGGTACTAGAGGCTCCTCAGATGGTACCTAAACTTAACTTTGTTTAACTTGTTTGTCAGTAATAATAAAACCTTTAAATTGACATAACTGGACATGAGGCAGACTTGCAGGTGAAAAATAAAGTATTAAATACGTTCCAGCCAGGCGAAGAAAGAAGTGAAAACAGCAGAACTCAACATGACTTAAACAGAGCTGTAGGCCTACTGGTGTCAACCTCTCCCCATGGCAGCCTACTCTCTACTGAACCATTTCCCCTTTATATAGACTCCTGACTCCACCCCCTGGCTGAGCAGTCAGCCAATCACAATGCATGTAGCAACACCCAGGACGCTCCCCCATAAAGCAATCAATCAGAGCTCTCTTCAGGCAATCAAGGCAGCTTCCCAATTACAGCATCTGCATAGATAAACACAAGTATATTAGAACATTCTGGATTTATGTTTACTACAAGCCAAAAGGGCTATAGCCTTATCGTGGAAAAAGATAGGCAAACCCAGTATTGCTCAGTGGTTTAGGGAGTTATCATTGTGTCTTCCTCTGGAAAGAATCACTTATACTTTGAAGAATAAACAGAAGATGTTTGATAAGATATGGGGAAGGTTTATCCAATATATTACGGTTAATGATTTATCTTATTTAATGGTGGAAACTGAAATTGTCTAATTGTATTCTCTGCAGCTGTTTGGTCTTGTGGCCATAAGGACTCTGTTGTTGTTACCATTCTAAGTGCCATTACTTTATTATACTGTACTTATATGTATGTACTGTATGTTATTGTTTTGTTTTTTGCTTGTTTTTAATTTTAAGTAATTGTATTGTCTGTATTATGTATTGTTTTGTTGTATTGTCTGTCAAAAAAAATAAATGCAATAAATATATTGTTAAAAATAAAGTATGTTAGAACACAAATACAATACAGCATAAATACTATAAATGTATATTGTTGAACAGCACAAATACAATGAGTGTGTATTGTTGATCATAACAAATTACTCTGACAGAGTAACAGTCCTATCTAACTAGTATTAAATAACATCAAACTCACCAACATTGCAGCTGTACGAAAAGCTTGAATTATCCTATTTCTAAATCTTTGTTTGTTTAATAAAAATCCACTGTAGACATCTTATTATGAGCTATACTTCCTGTCATGAAATTCCTTACTGATGATTTGTTTCAAAGTGCTGGAGTTTGGAAGCGCTCGTTGACCATCACCCAACAGCCCATGTGTACCACCTGTTTAGAATGTGCACATCATGCAGGAGGCAGCAGGACGTTGCTTTACTGAAAACGTGCGCTTCCAAACTCTGACACTTAAAGAAAAATAATCATCTGCAAGGCATTTCTTGACAGGAAGTATAGCTCATAACATGTCTACAGTGGATCTTTATGAAACAAACACTTTGCAGCAGTGTTGTTTTTGGCAGCAAATTTCTATTTTAGTTTAGTCATAATTATAGTCTTTGGACTGAAACTTCATTTAGTTTTAGTCACATTTTAGTCACCTGGAATGTCTTAGTGTTAGTCTAGTTTTAGTCTACTAATTGTCATAAGATTTTAGTCGACTAAATCTACAGTTGATTTAGTCGACAAAATTTTATTTTGACGGGTCTTGATGCCGTCGTAATGACTGTTTTTACACTTGCTGAAAATAGCCGATCTACAAGCTCACAACGCGTCGCATTGCGACGCGTTGTGAGCTTGTAGATCGGCTATTTTCAGCATGCAACAGAGTGTAAAATGACTTATACTGGATCTCTTGTCCACTAGTCCCTTCCTAACATTTTAGTCTACTTTTTATTTGTCGACGAAATTGTCAGTATATTTAGTCTTAGTTTTAGTCATCGTAGCTTAGTTTTCATTTAGTTTCCATTTGTTTTTGTCAGTGAAAATAGGTAGTCGACGAACATTTTTCGTCTTAGTTTTAGTCGACGAAAACAACACTGCTTTGCAGAGAGTAAGAGGATAATTCAAGCTTTTTGTACATATCAATGGTGGTTCTGGTCAGTAGTGGAAAGTAACTAAATACATTTACTTAAGTGCTCTACTACTACAATTTTGAGGAATTTGTACATTACTTGAGTATTTCCGTTCAATAAGGTGCATTTCCTCTTTTCAAACAGAACAGATCTGAGAGAACGCGCTCGCTCACTCTTTCACTCACTCTTTCACTCACTCTTGCATGCACGCACGCGTGCGCACGCACGCACGCACACAGAAAGCCGCATAATGCGTGACTAATCCTGTTAACTCTCTCCCCAGCACTCCGCCATCATGAGTATATGATCCCTAAAACTGGACCCTCGGTCTCTCGCTCTCGTGTTTGTGTGCGTGCATGTTTTTTGTGCAGGTGGCGTGCGCGTGTGTGTGTTGGAGGACGGCGTGTTCTCGGAGAGGAACGGTCACTTTACTCTCATAGGGTCTACTGTTTGTCTACCATCCATCCATCCATCCATCTTCAACGGACCGCTCATCCGTAGTCGGGTCGCGGGGGCAACAGCTCCACCGGAGTGCTCCAGACTTCCCTCTCCAGAGCAACATTAGTGACTTCCTCCTGGGGGATCCCGAGACGTTCCAAGGCTTTGGTCTGCCCCCCCCCCCCCCCCCCCGGGGTCTCCTCCCAGTGGGACGTGTGTCGAGGACCTCCCTATAGGTAGACGCCCGAGAGGCATCCTAACCAGATGCCCCGAACCACCTCAGCTGACTCCTTTCCAGGCGAAGGAGCAGCGGTTCTACTCCGAGTCTCTCTCGTGTGACTGAACTTCTCACCCTTTCTCTAAGGGAGATGCCAGCCACCCATTGAAGAAAACTCATTTTGGCCGCTTGTATTCGCGATGTATATACTCTCATAGGGCTTTGTATTTGTGCCTATTGTTTGTCTACCAGTAACACCACATTTAAACTTGGTGTTCAAATAGCTCTCTAAGGTTTGAGACGATTAACTTCAGACAAAGTTCTTGTCCCTTTGTGAAACACTGTCCCTTTGTGAAACACAATACAGTCTATTCTTTGTTCGAAATAATAGAGTGTAGAGAGTGTGCAAATAACGTTCAATGGACTTCAGAGTGGATGAACATTGTTTTGTAATGGAGCCATTGGACAAATCTATACTTGTACAAACACTGAGTTAATTATTTCTGTGCTGCTATAGCTGGTAGCATAAATGTAGTCAAACTGCCAGCGCCGCATGTGTTCACTTTAAAAGGATCCCTGGCTAATAAGAAAAATATGCCTTGTTAAAACATTATACTTGCCCTCGACAACTAAAATAAAATAATAAAAACACCTAAAACTTAAATATTGTATTTCTTTCATAAATGAAGAATCTTTCACTCAATAGGAACTGCTCCTGTGTCGCAAGTTGATGATGTCATATGCCCATTATGGTCTAGCCCTATGGAATGCATATGGTAATTAAAACAACTTAATACCTCCTAAGGTTAATGAGCATCAAAGAAATAGAGGTTATGCGCGTGACATCATCGTACCTGGAAGTTATGCGGGAACGCCCACTGAGTGGCAAAAAACGACTTTCTGTCCTTGACAGCCCATTCATCCAAACAGAAAAGTCGTAGTCTTATTGCATTAAACAACGTTAAACTCACTGTACGACATTGCAGCTGTACGAAAAGCTTGAATTATCGTCTCATAAAAATCCACCATAGAAATGTTACGAGCTACTTTCTGTCAAGAAATGCCCTGCATTTGATTATTATTTGAAGTGTCAGAGTTTGAAAGTGCTTGTTTTCAATAACACAACATTTTGCTGCCTCCTGCATTATGTGACATTTAGAAACACAGGACGGTTGAGTGATTTCCAACGAGCGCTTCCAAACTCCAACACTTAAGCCAAATTCCAAAAATGTGCTTATAATAAGCAGACATGGCAACACGGCCTGAAGGAAGCAAAGCACACACCCAAGGAGCCCCAGTACGTTGGTGGGGAAAACGTGGATAGAGTATAGGCACATGCATGGTTTTCTCATCAGGACACTCACCCCCTCATCTAGACTGAGTGGCAAAACATTAAAGCCAAATTCCAATACCGCAAATCTCGGCCACTCGCTCACTCACACTCGGTCACTCCAGCATGGTGGTGTTACGTTGAAATTGGTGACCTGCTGAAATATGGCACAATCGTGTTGACGTCACATGATAATTTCAGTGTCCGAACATAAATCATTGCAGTTTGTTCATTATCAGAGTTCAACCTAGCGGTATTTAGGCCACGTATTTAAGACTTCCATGTATAAGTTGTGTGAAGTCCACAAGATGGTCACATATTTCGAATATAAGAAATAAAATATTTAAAACAATATAAGTATAATGTTTTAAGACATATTTGTCTTATTAGCCAGGGATCCTTTTAAGATCATCAGTTTTCTGTACTGACTTAGGGCAATTTGATTTTGGCCTATAAGCCACACTCTTGAGCTAGGCCAAAGGGTCTAGGAGAGGAGTTGACTGTATTACTGTAAATGATTCCAGAGTCTATAGGAGAGGAGTTGACTGTATTACTGTAAATTATTCCAGAGTCTAGGAGAGGAGTTGACTGTATTACTGTAAATGATTCCAGGGTCTATAGGAGAGGAGTTGACTGTATTACTGTAAATGATTCCAGGGTCTATAGAAGAGGAGTTGACTGTATTACTGTAAATGATTCCAGGGTCTATAGGAGAGGAGTTGACTGTATTACTGTAAATGATTCCAGAGTCTAGGAGAGGAGTTGACTGTATTACTGTAAATGATTCCAGAGTCTATAGGAGAGGAGTTGACTGTATTACTGTAAATGATTCCAGGGTCTATAGGAGAGGAGTTGACTGTATTACTGTAAATGATTCCAGAGTCTATAGGAGAGGAGTTGACTGTATTACTGTAAATGATTCCAGAGTCTATAGGAGAGGAGTTGACTGTATTACTGTAAATGATTCCAGAGTCTAGGAGAGGAGTTGACTGTATTACTGTAAATTATTCCAGAGTCTAGGAGAGGAGTTGACTGTATTACTGTAAATGATTCCAGAGTCTATAGGAGAGGAGTTGACTGTATTACTGTAAATGATTCCAGGGTCTATAGGAGAGGAGTTGACTGTATTACTGTAAATGATTCCAGAGTCTATAGGAGAGGAGTTGACTGTATTACTGTAAATGATTCCAGAGTCTAGGAGAGGAGTTGACTGTATTACTGTAAATTATTCCAGAGTCTAGGAGAGGAGTTGACTGTATTACTGTAAATGATTCCAGAGTCTATAGGAGAGGAGTTGACTGTATTACTGTAAATGATTCCAGAGTCTAGGAGAGGAGTTGACTGTATTACTGTAAATGATTCCAGAGTCTATAGGAGAGGAGTTGACTGTATTACTGTAAATTATTCCAGAGTCTATAGGAGAGGAGTTGACTGTATTACTGTAAATGATTCCAGAGTCTAGGAGAGGAGTTGACTGTATTACTGTAAATTATTCCAGAGTCTAGGAGAGGAGTTGACTGTATTACTGTAAATGATTCCAGAGTCTATAGGAGAGGAGTTGACTGTATTACTGTAAATGATTCCAGAGTCTAGGAGAGGAGTTGACTGTATTACTGTAAATGATTCCAGAGTCTAGGAGAGGAGTTGACTGTATTACTGTAAATGATTCCAGAGTCTATAGGAGAGGAGTTGACTGTATTACTGTAAATGATTCCAGAGTCTATAGGAGAGGAGTTGACTGTATTACTGTAAATGATTCCAGAGTCTAGGAGAGGAGTTGACTGTATTACTGTAAATGATTCCAGAGTCTAGGAGAGGAGTTGACTGTATTACTGTAAATGATTCCAGAGTCTAGGAGAGGAGTTGACTGTATTACTGTAAATTATTCCAGAGTCTAGGAGAGGAGTTGACTGTATTACTGTAAATGATTCCAGAGTCTAGGAGAGGAGTTGACTGTATTACTGTAAATGATTCCAGAGTCTATAGGAGAGGAGTTGACTGTATTACTGTAAATTATTCCAGAGTCTAGGAGAGGAGTTGACTGTATTACTGTAAATGATTCCAGAGTCTATAGGAGAGGAGTTGACTGTATTACTGTAAATGATTCCAGAGTCTAGGAGAGGAGTTGACTGTATTACTGTAAATGATTCCAGGGTCTATAGGAGAGGAGTTGACTGTATTACTGTAAATGATTCCAGAGTCTATAGGAGAGGAGTTGACTGTATTACTGTAAATGATTCCAGAGTCTATAGGAGAGGAGTTGACTGTATTACTGTAAATGATTCCAGAGTCTAGGAGAGGAGTTGACTGTATTACTGTAAATTATTCCAGAGTCTAGGAGAGGAGTTGACTGTATTACTGTAAATGATTTCAGGGTCTATAGGAGAGGAGTTGACTGTATTACTGTAAATGATTCCAGAGTCTATAGGAGAGGAGTTGACTGTATTACTGTAAATGATTCCAGAGTCTATAGGAGAGGAGTTGACTGTATTACTGTAAATTATTCCAGAGTCTATAGGAGAGGAGTTGACTGTATTACTGTAAATGATTCCAGAGTCTATAGGAGAGGAGTTGACTGTATTACTGTAAATGATTCCAGGGTCTATAGGAGAGGAGTTGACTGTATTACTGTAAATGATTCCAGAGTCTATAGGAGAGGAGTTGACTGTATTACTGTAAATGATTCCAGAGTCTAGGAGAGGAGTTGACTGTATTACTGTAAATGATTCCAGAGTCTAGGAGAGGAGTTGACTGTATTACTGTAAATTATTCCAGAGTCTAGGAGAGGAGTTGACTGTATTACTGTAAATGATTCCAGAGTCTATAGGAGAGGAGTTGACTGTATTACTGTAAATGATTCCAGGGTCTATAGGAGAGGAGTTGACTGTATTACTGTAAATGATTCCAGAGTCTAGGAGAGGAGTTGACTGTATTACTGTAAATGATTCCAGAGTCTAGGAGAGGAGTTGACTGTATTACTGTAAATTATTCCAGAGTCTAGGAGAGGAGTTGACTGTATTACTGTAAATGATTCCAGAGTCTATAGGAGAGGAGTTGACTGTATTACTGTAAATGATTCCAGAGTCTAGGAGAGGAGTTGACTGTATTACTGTAAATGATTCCAGAGTCTAGGAGAGGAGTTGACTGTATTACTGTAAATTATTCCAGAGTCTATAGGAGAGGAGTTGACTGTATTACTGTAAATGATTCCAGAGTCTAGGAGAGGAGTTGACTGTATTACTGTAAATGATTCCAGAGTCTAGGAGAGGAGTTGACTGTATTACTGTAAATTATTCCAGAGTCTAGGAGAGGAGTTGACTGTATTACTGTAAATGATTCCAGAGTCTATAGGAGAGGAGTTGACTGTATTACTGTAAATGATTCCAGGGTCTATAGGAGAGGAGTTGACTGTATTACTGTAAATGATTCCAGAGTCTAGGAGAGGAGTTGACTGTATTACTGTAAATTATTCCAGAGTCTAGGAGAGGAGTTGACTGTATTACTGTAAATGATTCCAGAGTCTATAGGAGAGGAGTTGACTGTATTACTGTAAATGATTCCAGAGTCTAGGAGAGGAGTTGACTGTATTACTGTAAATGATTCCAGGGTCTATAGGAGAGGAGTTGACTGTATTACTGTAAATGATTCCAGAGTCTATAGGAGAGGAGTTGACTGTATTACTGTAAATGATTCCAGAGTCTAGGAGAGGAGTTGACTGTATTACTGTAAATTATTCCAGAGTCTAGGAGAGGAGTTGACTGTATTACTGTAAATGATTCCAGAGTCTATAGGAGAGGAGTTGACTGTATTACTGTAAATGATTCCAGAGTCTAGGAGAGGAGTTGACTGTATTACTGTAAATTATTCCAGAGTCTAGGAGAGGAGTTGACTGTATTACTGTAAATGATTCCAGAGTCTAGGAGAGGAGTTGACTGTATTACTGTAAATGATTCCAGAGTCTATAGGAGAGGAGTTGACTGTATTACTGTAAATGATTCCAGAGTCTAGGAGAGGAGTTGACTGTATTACTGTAAATTATTCCAGAGTCTAGGAGAGGAGTTGACTGTATTACTGTAAATGATTCCAGGGTCTATAGGAGAGGAGTTGACTGTATTACTGTAAATTATTCCAGAGTCTAGGAGAGGAGTTGACTGTATTACTGTAAATGATTTCAGGGTCTATAGGAGAGGAGTTGACTGTATTACTGTAAATGATTCCAGGGTCTATAGGAGAGGAGTTGACTGTATTACTGTAAATGATTACAGGGTCTAGGAGAGGAGTTGACTGTATTACTGTAAATTATTCCAGAGTCTATAGGAGAGGAGTTGACTGTATTACTGTAAATGATTCCAGAGTCTATAGGAGAGGAGTTGACTGTATTACTGTAAATGATTCCAGAGTCTAGGAGAGGAGTTGACTGTATTACTGTAAATGATTCCAGAGTCTATAGGAGAGGAGTTGACTGTATTACTGTAAATGATTCCAGAGTCTAGGAGAGGAGTTGACTGTATTACTGTAAATGATTCCAGAGTCTAGGAGAGGAGTTGACTGTATTACTGTAAATGATTCCAGAGTCTATAGGAGAGGAGTTGACTGTATTACTGTAAATGATTCCAGAGTCTAGGAGAGGAGTTGACTGTATTACTGTAAATGATTCCAGAGTCTAGGAGAGGAGTTGACTGTATTACTGTAAATGATTCCAGGGTCTATAGGAGAGGAGTTGACTGTATTACTGTAAATGATTCCAGAGTCTATAGGAGAGGAGTTGACTGTATTACTGTAAATGATTCCACGGTCTATAGGAGAGGAGTTGACTGTATTACTGTAAATGATTCCAGGGTCTATAGGAGAGGAGTTGACTGTATTACTGTAAATGATTCCAGAGTCTATAGGAGAGGAGTTGACTGTATTACTGTAAATGATTCCAGAGTCTATAGGAGAGGAGTTGACTGTATTACTGTAAATGATTCCAGGGTCTATAGGAGAGGAGTTGACTGTATTACTGTAAATGATTCCAGGGTCTATAGGAGAGGAGTTGACTGTATTACTGTAAATTATTCCAGAGTCTATAGGAGAGGAGTTGACTGTATTACTGTAAATGATTCCAGAGTCTAGGAGAGGAGTTGACTGTATTACTGTAAATTATTCCAGAGTCTAGGAGAGGAGTTGACTGTATTACTGTAAATGATTCCAGAGTCTATAGGAGAGGAGTTGACTGTATTACTGTAAATGATTCCAGAGTCTAGGAGAGGAGTTGACTGTATTACTGTAAATGATTCCAGAGTCTAGGAGAGGAGTTGACTGTATTACTGTAAATGATTCCAGGGTCTATAGGAGAGGAGTTGACTGTATTACTGTAAATGATTCCAGAGTCTATAGGAGAGGAGTTGACTGTATTACTGTAAATGATTCCACGGTCTATAGGAGAGGAGTTGACTGTATTACTGTAAATGATTCCAGGGTCTATAGGAGAGGAGTTGACTGTATTACTGTAAATGATTCCAGAGTCTATAGGAGAGGAGTTGACTGTATTACTGTAAATGATTCCAGAGTCTATAGGAGAGGAGTTGACTGTATTACTGTAAATGATTCCAGGGTCTATAGGAGAGGAGTTGACTGTATTACTGTAAATGATTCCAGAGTCTATAGGAGAGGAGTTGACTGTATTACTGTAAATGATTCCACGGTCTATAGGAGAGGAGTTGACTGTATTACTGTAAATGATTCCAGAGTCTAGGAGAGGAGTTGACTGTATTACTGTAAATGATTCCAGAGTCTATAGGAGAGGAGTTGACTGTATTACTGTAAATGATTCCAGAGTCTATAGGAGAGGAGTTGACTGTATTACTGTAAATGATTCCACGGTCTATAGGAGAGGAGTTGACTGTATTACTGTAAATGATTCCAGAGTCTATAGGAGAGGAGTTGACTGTATTACTGTAAATGATTCCACGGTCTATAGGAGAGGAGTTGACTGTATTACTGTAAATTATTCCAGGGTCTATAGGAGAGGAGTTGACTGTATTACTGTAAATGATTCCACGGTCTATAGGAGAGGAGTTGACTGTATTACTGTAAATGATTCCAGAGTCTATAGGAGAGGAGTTGACTGTATTACTGTAAATGATTCCACGGTCTATAGGAGAGGAGTTGACTGTATTACTGTAAATGATTCCAGAGTCTATAGGAGAGGAGTTGACTGTATTACTGTAAATGATTCCAGGGTCTATAGGAGAGGAGTTGACTGTATTACTGTAAATGATTCCAGGGTCTATAGGAGAGGAGTTGACTGTATTACTGTAAATGATTCCAGAGTCTATAGGAGAGGAGTTGACTGTATTACTGTAAATGATTCCAGGGTCTATAGGAGAGGAGTTGACTGTATTACTGTAAATTATTCCAGGGTCTATAGGAGAGGAGTTGACTGTATTACTGTAAATGATTCCAGAGTCTATAGGAGAGGAGTTGACTGTATTACTGTAAATGATTCCAGAGTCTATAGGAGAGGAGTTGACTGTATTACTGTAAATTATTCCAGAGTCTATAGGAGAGGAGTTGACTGTATTACTGTAAATGATTCCAGAGTCTATAGGAGAGGAGTTGACTGTATTACTGTAAATGATTCCGGCTCCCATTATTAGGCCAAAATTGTTTATCGACAGAAAATCTCGGAGATGAGATCAGGATGACGCGTCCTGATTAATGACGTTATTAGGGAAGGAGGAACGGAGAGAAAAAAAGAAAAAGAAAAACTGGTGACAGGCCATTTTGCCGGCTGTCCAAAAAACATTGACGCGCACACACACATGTGCGTAGTGCTTGGCTGTGTGCACGTGTTCATCAGAGTGATCGCTCCATGCATGTGTGTGTGTGTGTGTGTGTGTGTGTGTGTGTGTGTGTACATGTGCTCATACACGTGCGCGCAGCCATGTATGTGTGTCCATGAGGGAGTTCAGTTGCATGGTGGTTGAGCGTGGCCGCAGCGCGTCTATATTGACGTCTGTGATGTATGTGTTTGATGAAAGCCTGCGAGCCTCTAGTCTACATGGCTATGGATTAATTAATTAACAGGCCATAATAAATGTTTAAGTGTGTGAGCAAGTGAGCAAATCTTTTTTCGAGTTGCTCGATGGTTCATGGTCATGGAGAACTGCACACGTTCTGCCATTAGCAGTTCGATTAGATTGGCAGTGCATTGTCAGCAGTGGCGTGCACAGATAGACACTAGGGGGGTGCCCTTTTGGCAATGTGCTCTTAAAAAAAAAAAAAAAAAAAAAAAAACGTTTTCTCTTTTTTTCTTAATTTGTAGTGTGTGGACCATGCAGTGACATTGATCAAATCTTGATAAAAAACACTTCTACTATATTATTTAGGCCCCCACAATCTAAAGCTATGTTTCTAGGTCAGTGGTTCTTCGATAAAAAAAAAATAGCAGACCTACAAGCTCGTAGCTATGAGCTTGTAGATCTGCTATTTTTCAATAGCTAAAGCACCAAAATGGGTTCCCGCCCCAAAATGCGCTGCACAAGGTGCCCTTTTTTTCACTTGAGCACCTGCCCCTCTAAATGTCTGTGCACACCACTGTCTGTCATTAGCAGTTCGATTAGATTGGCAGTGCATTGTCAGAAACAGAACAGTTCAGTAGATTGTCAGCATTGTTATAGAAACAGAACAGTTCAGTAAACAGAACAGTTCAGTAGATTGTCAGCATTGTTATAGAAACAGAACAGTTCAGTAAACAGAACAGTTCAGTAGATTGTCAGCATTGTTATAGAAACAGAACAGTTCAGTAAACAGAACAGTTCAGTAGATTGTCAGCATTGTTATAGAAACAGAACAGTTCAGTAAACAGAACAGTTCAGTAGATTGTCAGAAACAGCCCACTGAGCAATTGTCGGCTTTAGTTTTTTAGCAGTCTAGACTTAGATTAGATATTATCTAAACGGTCTACATTTAGACCCTGATTAGCCAGGCTAATCAAGGTCTAAATGTAGACAATGTTTCAACGTCTAATCTAAGACTAGACTGCTAAAAAAACTTTCATCATCTTCAGAAAATTTTACCCCCGTTTTTAGACTATTTCTTTTAGCCATTTAGACGTCTATTAGACTACAAAAACGCTCGTTGGTGAGAAAGGGAAGGAAATTTTGTCAAGGGGTTCTATGTTAATTCTATATTCAGATTCCCTCTGCTGGACACTATACTTTTCAGTAGCAAAGCAGTAGAATTAGCATTAGGATAATGAATTAATCACTGAATAAAACCTCCAGGAAAAACATGCATTTTCAGGAACCCTTCAGGGAAAAGATCAGGAAAGCGTTGAAGAGTTGGAACGGCGCATCATTCTGTAGGCCTACTAGCTTGACTATCATTCTGTAGGCCTACTAGCTTGACTATCATTCTGTAGGCCTACTAGCCTGACTATCATTATGTAGGCCTACTAGCCTGACTATCATTCTGTAGGCCTACTAGCCTGACTATCATTCTGTAGGCCTACTAGCCTGACTATCATTCTGTAGGCCTACTAGCCTGACTATCATTATGTAGGCCTACTAGCCTGACTATCATTATGTAGGCCTACTAGCCTGACTATCATTCTGTAGGCCTACTAGACTGACTATCATTCTGTAGGCCTACTAGCCTGACTAAATGAGCATACACGCTCACTGAAGCAAGAATGTCGTAGAGCTGAGCGAGCTTGGAGAAAAAATAAACTCACCACCCACCTAGAGATTCTTAAAAAGTCAACAGTCGCCTATAACAAAGCCTTGCGTCTAGCAAGGCAGGCATATTTCTCTGGCATTATTAACGAGAACAAGAAAAATGCCAGAGTCCTATTCTCTACCATTGAACGACGTTTAACCCCCCCCCCCAGTGTTGGGGAGTATTAAGCTACATGTAGCTGAGCTACGTAGCTGAGCTACATTTTGCTGTAGCTTGTGGTATTTTAGCTACATTCATATTTGTGTACCTCGTCAAGTAGCTCAGCTACCTTTTGGGTCATTTTTTGTAGCTTAGCTACTCAAGTTACAAGCTACAATTTTGGGCAATAACATGAAAGAAATATATTAATTTTGACCATTGGTTGCTGTGTTAATTCTTGTACTAGAACCCCCTTTGAAAAATCAAGGACTGTTCCTTTTTCTGATTGCTTTGAGGGCATATCAGCACTTGACAGCTGCCTCTAATTGGCCTCTGATTGGCCCTGGTATCACAGGGTGGGAGGGGTTTCCCAGGGGGGAGCAGGGGTCTCCTAGAGGGGAGGAGGGGTCTCCCAGAGGGGAGCAGGGGGAGGAGGGGTCTCCCAGAGGGGAGCAGGGTGGGAGGGGTCTCCCAGAGGGGAGCAGGGGGAGGAGGGGTCTCCCAGAGGGGAGCAGGGTGGGGGGGTCTCCCAGAGGGGAGCAGGGGGAGGAGGGGTCTCCCAGAGGGGAGCAGGGTGGGAGGGGTCTCCCAGAGGGGAGCAGGGTGAGGAGGGGTCTCCCAGAGGGGAGCAGGGTGGGGGGGTCTCCCAGAGGGGAGCAGGGTGAGGAGGGGTCTCCCAGAGGGGAGCAGGGTGGGGGGGTCTCCCAGAGGGGAGCAGGGTGAGGAGGGGTCTCCCAGAGGGGAGCAGGGTGGGGGGGTCTCCCAGAGGGGAGCAGGGGGAGGAGGGGTCTCCCAGAGGGGAGCAGGGTGGGGGGGTCTCCCAGAGGGGAGCAGGGTGGGGGGGTCTCCCAGAGGGGAGCAGGGGGAGGAGGGGTCTCCCAGAGGGGAGCAGGGTGGGGGGTCTCCCAGAGGGGAGCAGGGTGAGGAGGGGTCTCCCAGAGGGGAGCAGGGTGGGGGGGTCTCCCAGAGGGGAGTAGGGTGAGGAGGGGTCTCCCAGAGGGGAGCAGGGTGGGGGGGTCTCCCAGAGGGGAGCAGGGGGAGGAGGGGTCTCCCAGAGGGGAGCAGGGTGGGGGGGTCTCCCAGAGGGGAGCAGGGTGGGGGGGTCTCCCAGAGGGGAGCAGGGTGGGGGGGTCTCCCAGAGGGGAGCAGGGGGAGGAGGGGTCTCCCAGAGGGGAGCAGGGTGGGGGGGTCTCCCAGAGGGGAGCAGGGTGAGGAGGGGTCTCCCAGAGGGGAGCAGGGTGGGAGGGGAATCCCAGAGGGGAGCAGGGGGAGCAGGGGTCTCCCCGAGGGGAGCAGGGTGGGGGGGTCTCCCAGAGGGGAGGAGGGGTCTCCCGCATGTACATTCTCAATTTAACGCTGAAAAATAAAAAGTAGCTGAGCTACTTTGAGCTACTTTTTCCATGTAGCTGTAGCTTTACAAGCTACATCTCTCCAGGGGTAGCTATGTAGCTTGATCAAGCTACTGCCATGGTGAGCTACTTGTAGCTTTACAAGCTACGCTTTCAAAGTAACTTGCCCAACACTGCCCCCCCCCCCCCCCCCCAGTCCTACAAGCAGTCATTCCCGGCCTCTAAAGCTAAGTGTAATGAGTTTGCATGCTTTTTTGATAACAAAATCTTTAACATTATAGCTGATATTATGAATGGTGCTGCTGCTAGCGCAAACCTTCAAACAGCAGCTAATGGTCCCAGCGTAGATCTCTCCAGGGGGAGCCTATTATCGTTTTGCGCAATAATGAAGACGAACTCCGCAAAACCATATCACAGATGACATCTTCCTCCTGTTCATTGGATACAATTCCCACCACCTTTCTCAAAGAGGTCTTAGACAGTGTGATTGGAGATATCCTAAAAAAATTAAACAGCTCGCTACAATCAGGCGTCTTCCCAGACTCACTGAAGACTGCTGTAGTTAGGCCCCTACTCAAGAAACACAATCTTGATCCCTCTGTTTTGGGTAACTATCGACCCATTTCAAATCTACCCTTTCTGGGCAAGGTTTTAGAAAAATGCATCTCTCATCAATTGGATGTATTTCTACAGAACAATAATGTGCACAACAAATTCCAATCTGGCTTTAGGAAAAGTCACAGCACAGAAACAGCACTTGTAAAAGTAATGAATGATCTTAGGGTGTCTGCTGACAAGAAACATGTATCCGTTCTCTTACTTCTAGATTTAACGGCTGCATTTGACACGATTGATCATTCAATTTTAATACAGCGTCTGGAGCGCTGCGACGCGTTGTGAGATTGTATATCTGCTATTTTCAGCATGCAACCCAGCATAAAACCTTCCTAACATTTTAGTCTAGTTTTTATTTGTTGACGCAATTGTCAGTATATTTAGTCTTAGTTTTAGTCATCATAGATTTGTTTTTATTTAGTTTTAGTCAGTGAAAAAAGGTAGTCGACGAACATTTTTCGTCTTAGTTTTAGTCGACGAAAACAACACTGGTGTGCGTGTCGGCGCTTTCACTCACACGTAATGCTTATGCAGATCATGTGACAGAGTGTCTCAGAGAGAACAAGCTTGGGGTCTGTCTTGCCTCACTACGCCCACAAATGATTGTCGCGGGGAGGAGATCGGGCTTCTCCATTGGTGGAATCTGCACCCATTTATTTCCCCTTAACTATATGGCTCCAGTTAATGAGCTGAAGCCAAGCATTCTGTCACTTCATTCCTTCTCTGCCCTCTCCTCTCCTCTTCTCAGCTGTATGTTGTGCGCACGCACGCACGCGAGCACAGACGCACGCACGCACGCACACAAGCACGCACGCACGCATGCACGCACGCACGCACACACACACACACACACATATGCGAGCATGCACGCGAGCACGCACGCACGCCGTAAATGGTGCATTTCGCTTTCATCCCAAGCACGTTCCTTCCACGAGCTACGTCCGGCCGGGGAAACTCCCCCCAGTCAGGTGAAAAGAAGCAGCTTGGACTCCTCATGCATAGAAGGAAGCAGGATGTCAGTCCACTGCCCCGCCCAGGTTGGCAGAGGAAGTGTAGCGCCCAGGATTACATTAGATAATTGACACTGGGTGAAAACCTGGGTTGCAAAATCGTGGGATAAAAATTATAATATGAAGAAAAAAAGGACCTTATCGGCACTAGAACTACTCTCCTTCTCAGGTTTCTGCTGGGGGGGGGGTGACCGTCCATGCGCACCGTAAGACGAACGTCTTACGACAAACGTCTTACGACGAACGTCTTACGACGAACGCCATGCGACGAACGCCATGCGGCGAACGCCATGCGACGAACGCCATGCGACGAACGCCATGCGACGAACACAATAAGACGAACGCCATGCGACGAACACAATAAGACGAACGCCATGCGACGAACACAATAAGACGAACGCCATGCGACGAACGCCATACCATGAACGCCATGCGACGAACGCCATGCGGCGAACGCCATGCGATGAACGCCATGCGACGAACGCCATGCGGCGAACGCCATGCGACGAACGCCATGCGACGAACGCCATGCGACGAACGCCATGCGACGAACGCCATGCGGCGAACGCAATAAGACGAACGGCATGCGACGAACGCCATGCGACGAACACAATAAGACGAACGGCATGCGACGAACGCCATGCGACGAACACAATAAGACGAACGGCATGCGACGAACTCCATGCGACGAACACAATAAGACAAACGCCATGCGACGAACGCCATGCGACGAACGCCATACCATGAACGCCATGCGACGAACACAATAAGATGAACGGCATGCGACGAACGCCATGCGACGAACGCCATACCATGAACGCCATGCGACGAACGCCATACCATGAACGCCATGCGACGAACGCCATACCATGAACGCCATGCGACGAACGCAATAAGACGAACGCCATGCGATGAACGCCATGCGACGAACGCAATAAGACGAACGCCATGCGACGAACGACATACGACCTCCTCCCCAAAGACCCCAGGGTCAGTGACCACCCCCCCGGAACAGTTACACACCCGAATTCATTCATTCATCCCTCCATTTCTTTACTGTCAATAAATCCCTTAAACCTCCTCAAAGGTGTGTTTATTCTGTCTATAGTGAAAGACAAGAACAAGCGTTGGCTGCAGGCAATGGTATAACGTTACATTTTAATTAGGTGTAGACATTATCTCTGTTTAGAACTATACAGGAACATAACATCCCAGTTTCCAGGTACACAGTAAAGCTATAGCCCAACACTTCAATCAACTTTAGAGTGCAATATTAAGCAACCATTCTTGCCCGTTCTCATTATCTCAACGCGATTCAAATGCCATCCAGATAGATGTGATCTCCCTCGGAGGCTGTCACTCTCTGCGATCAATAACTCTTACTTATAGGGCTCAGCCGCCGTTATGAGGCGATACCATCCAACTTATCGCTGGAAAAGCCCCGCATTGTGGCTCCAAAAGTCACACGACTTTAATGGTAATGGAGGCTCTGCGGTGACCTTTGGAGAAAATGCCAGTGGAACCTTCCAGCGAAAATCTCCGCCGTTCCTGGAAATGTATAGAAGCGCCGTCTGACATTATGGGGGGAGCATACATTTACCAAATACATTTAAGTACATTTAATGTACCAAGTACTATAATATTTAGAAGACATGTGTCCAGTGCATATACTACTGCAGGCCTGGTTGACTAGATTTAGAAGACATGTGTCCAGTGCATAGCCTACTGCAGGCCTGGTTGTCTAGATTTAGAAGACATGTGTCCAGTGCATAGCCTACTGCAGGCCTGGTTGTCTAGATTTAGAAGACATGTGTCCAGTCCATAGCCTACTGCAGGCCTGGTTGACTAGATTTAGAAGACATGTGTCCAGTCCATAGCCTACTGCAGGCCTGGTTGACTAGATTTAGAAGACATGTGTCCAGTGCATAGCCTACTGCAGGCCTGGTTGACTAGATTTAGAAGACATGTGTCCAGTGCATAGCCTACTGCAGGCCTGGTTGACTATAGAATACATGTGTCCAGTGCATAGCCTACTGCAGGCCTGGTTGACTAGATTTAGAAGACATGTGTCCAGTCCATAGCCTACTGCAGGCCTGGTTGACTAGATTTAGAAGACATGTGTCCAGTGCATAGCCTACTGCAGGCCTGGTTGACTAGATTTAGAAGACATGTGTCCAGTGCATAGCCTACTGCAGGCCTGGTTGACTAGATTTAGAAGACATGTGTCCAGTGCATAGCCTACTGCAGGCCTGGTTGACTAGATTTAGAAGACATGTGTCCAGTGCATAGCCTACTGCAGGCCTGGTTGACTATATAGATTTAGAAGACATGTGTCCAGTGCATAGCCTACTGCAGGCCTGGTTGACTATATAGATTTAGAAGACATGTGTCCAGTGCATAGCCTACTGCAGGCCTGGTAGACTAGATTTAGAAGACATGTGTCCAGTGCATAGCCTACTGCAGGCCTGGTTGACTATATAGATTTAGAAGACATGTGTCCAGTGCATAGCCTACTGCAGGCCTGGTTGACTATATAGATTTAGAAGACATGTGTCCAGTGCATAGCCTACTGCAGGCCTGGTAGACTAGATTTAGAAGACATGTGTCCAGTGCATAGCCTACTGCAGGCCTGGTTGACTATAGAAGACATGTGTCCAGTGCATAGCCTACTGCAGGCCTGGTAGACTAGATTTAGAAGACATGTGTCCAGTGCATAGCCTACTGCAGGCCTGGTTGACTATAGAAGACATGTGTCCAGTGCATAGCCTACTGCAGGCCTGGTTGACTATATAGATTTAGAAGACATGTGTCCAGTGCATAGCCTACTGCAGGCCTGGTAGACTATATAGATTTAGAAGACATGTGTCCAGTGCATAGCCTACTGCAGGCCTGGTAGACTATATAGATTTAGAAGACATGTGTCCAGTGCATAGCCTACTGCAGGCCAGGTAGACTATATAGATTTAGAAGACATGTGTCCAGTGCATAGCCTACTGCAGGCCAGGTAGACTATATAGATTTAGAAGACATGTGTCCAGTGCATAGCCTACTGCAGGCCTGGTAGACTATATAGATTTAGAAGACATGTGTCCAGTGCATAGCCTACTGCAGGCCAGGTTGACTATATAGATTTAGAAGACATCTTGCTACTGAAATGACCCATTATTTATATGGAGAAATCGCGTCATTTACCGTGCATCTCAAAGCTTGCCATGTCCCTTCTCAGCTAGCCGTGGAGAATGTAACCGTAACCAAACATTGTGCTATGAGGCTAAAACCAATTACCACTGGTTTCTACTTTGAGGTCTGTTAGTATTTCACCAAATCTCTCCAAAATAGCCAATTAATGGTCATGGAGCAGTTATTTTTTTCACATCCATAATCCATAATAAACAACCAGCAGACTCTCAAATCAGAGATGGCTTCCATTTCTGGACAAATTGCAAAGAAATGGACCTCACGTCTCCCCAAAAGCTTATACTGGAGGGGCCACTTAATGAGAATCTAATCTTTTCTCATTAATTCCGGACAGTACGAGACGTCTTCTCATCCAGTGAGTATGTGAGAGATTAAAGGGAAGTGGGTGATTTCCAACAAAGGATGCTAGGAAGGATTCTAACCATTATTTTCTGTCTCCTCTTCATCTGCAGCTCGTCGGTAAATTCAACCTTGACGTCTCGTCTGACCTCGACGACCTTTGCCCCCGACTGCACTTAGATGCAGTCGCCGCAGAAAGGAAGAAGAAGAAAAAGGCCAAGGTTCAAACCTGCTGCCTGCCTGGCGCCACCAGCCACCAATCATTCAGCCAGCAAGCAGCATGAAGGCATGCACCTGCTTGTCTTGTTCCCATGACAACAGCTCTCCTCTCCTCTCCTCTCCTCTCCTCTCCTCTCCTCTCCTCTCCTCTCCTCTCCTCTCCTCTCCTCTCCTCTCCTCTCCTCTCCTCTCCTCTCCTCTCCTCTCCTCTCCTCTCCTCTCCTCTCCTATCCTCTCCTCTCCTCTCCTCTCCTCTCCCCTCTCCTCTCTGGCTGGATGGTAACCACAAGGTTGCCAGTTCGATCCCTGTGGGGCTGCCCCAGAGTTAGTGTTGAAGTGTCTTTGAGCAAGACACTGAACCCCTAATTGCTCCTGATGTGCAGGTTGGTACCTTGCATGGTTTCCTCCACCATCAGTGTATGAATGTGTGTGTGAATGGGTGAATGTAATGCACAATCTATGTAAAGTGCCTTGGATAAAGGCGCTATTATATAAATGCACTATTTACCTCTCCTCTCCAAAGTAACTAGTAACTAAAATTGTCAAATCATTGTAGTGGAGTAAAAGCAGAATATTTGCCTCTGAAATGTATTGGAGTAGAAGTAAAAGTACTGGAAATTTGAAATACCCCAGTAAAGTACCTCAACATTGAACTTAAAGGACCACTTCACCACTTTTCAACCTATATTCATATAGGTCCTCAATAATGATCATGATAATATGGTGCAATTTTCTTTCTACTCTGTAGTCTGTGTCTCATAGGAGGGCTGTGGGCAGTTCAGAAACCAGTCTGTGTCTCATAGGAGGGCTGTGGGCAGTTCAGAAACCAGTCTGTGTCTCATAGGAGGGCTGTGGGCAGTTCAGAAACCAGTCTGTGTCTCATAGGATGGCTATAGGCAGTTCAGAAACCAGTCTGTGTCTCATAAGAGGGCTGTGGGCGGTTCAGAAACCAGTCTGTGTCTCATAGGAGGGCTGTGGGCAGTTCAGAAACCAGTCTGTGTCTCATAGGAGGGCTGTGGGCAGTTCAGAAACCAGTCTGTGTCTCATAGGAGGGCTGTGGGCAGTTCAGAAACCAGTCTGTGTCTCATAGGATGGCTATAGGCAGTTCAGAAACCAGTCTGTGTCTCATAAGAGGGCTGTGGGCGGTTCAGAAACCAGTCTGTGTCTCATAGGAGGGCTGTGGGCAGTTCAGAAACCAGCCTGTGTCTCATAGGAGGGCTGTGGGCAGTTCAGAAACCAGTCTGTGTCTCATAGGAGGGCTGTGGGCAGTTCAGAAACCAGTCTGTGTCTCATAGGAGGGCTGTTGGCAGTTCAGAAACCAGTCTGTGTCTCATAGGAGGGCTGTGGGCAGTTCAGAAACCAGTCTGTGTCTCATAGGAGGGCTGTTGGCAGTTCAGAAACCAGTCTGTGTCTCATAGGAGGGCTGTGGGCAGTTCAGAAACCAGTCTGTGTCTCATAGGAGGGCTGTGGGCAGTTCAGAAACCAGTCTGTGTCTCATAGGAGGGCTGTGGGCAGTTCAGAAACCAGTCTGTGTCTCATAGGAGGGCTGTGGGCAGTTCAGAAACTGTCCTCCAGTGACATCATCGATGGGGAATACAAGCTAATAGAAACAGCAGGCTTTCTAGTCCTGAAAAGTTGCAATGCGAAAATGGAAGCCATCATTCTCACGATAATGAAAATCTAATCATTTTTGTAAAACAATCTTGTTTAAACAAAAATCTGCCTGATGATGATGTCACTGGAAGACGGTTTCTAAACTGCCCACAGCCCCTCCTATGAGACACAGACTGAGTAGAAAAAAATCGTGCCAATTCATCATGATATTGTTATTAGTGAGGACCTATTATATGAAGATAGGTTGAAAATTGGTGAAGTGGTCCTTTAAGTAAAATGTACTCAGTTACTTTCCACCACTGAGTAAATGTACTGGGTTACTTTCCACCGCTGCGTAGAGACCGGGAGACAGAGACACAAGCAGGAGGAGGAAAGAACAGCTGGAGCTGAAGAATATTATTGATCTGCGCGGAAATCAATAGACACAGAAAGATTTAGACGTGCTATATTGACACTGTATATAGTGTACGCGGCCCCAAAGGTCAATAAGGAAATGCTAAACGATACCCTGCTTGTCACAAGCAATACATGAAGCACTTAGTGAAAAAAACACAATACAATAGATTGTGCTACTGTAAGCTTCTTACCAGTGGCGTGCACAGACATTTAGAGGGGCAGGTGCGCAAGTGGAAAAAAAGGGCACCTTGTGCAGCGCATTTTGGGGCGGGAACCCATTGTGGTGCTTTAGCTATTTAAAAATAGCAGATCTACAAGCTCATAGCGCGCCACCGAGTGGCGCGCTACGAGCTTGTAGGTCTGCTATTTTTTTTAATCGAAGAACCACTGACATAGAAACATAGCTTTAGATTGTGGGGGGCCTAAATAATATAGTAGAAGCGTTTTTTTATCATGATTTGATCAATGTCACCGCATGGTCCACACACTACACATTAAGAAAAAAAAAGAAAACGTATTTTTTTTTTCTATTGCCAAAAGGGTAGGGGGTGCTCTAGCACCCCCTAGTGTCTATCTGTGCACGCCACTGCCGCCAAGGTACTGGGGCTCCTTGTGTGTGTGCTTTGCTTCCTTCAGGCCGTGTTGCCATGTCTGCTTATTATAAGCAACCTTTGACTTGTTTTTTTCTGTAAAGTCACTTGCAAATAAATTATTCATAGTTGTACATGTTTGATGTTTTTTGGGGGGGGCTTGATTCTAAAGTGTACAGTAGTTGCTTATTTGGACTTGCTTCCATATTTCTTCACATCAAACCCCGATTAATATGTAATTGTCCGCAGAAATCCATCTGAACATATTTGGCGCCTTTTATTTTATTTAGATTTCGATTTATTCTCAATGTGTTTTTAAATAACGGATGTACAAACTCACTCATGTGTCGCTGTGAGCTTGTAGATCAGCTGTTTTCATTTGTGCTTGTTTTCATAGACCTGCAGCCACTTGTTTCTCTTGCAAAACTGGCAACACAGCCAGAGAAAGAGGAACTTATGCACACACAAACGCAATGCACTCTGGGCTGTAAGACAAAGACGAATAGGGTAGCGTTACAATTGTTTGGTTTCCATGGAGGTCTCTGGGGAACGGCCACCACTACACCTTTCCAATTCTACCTTGTTCTTTTTGCAGGGAATACTAAGCCAGTGTTGTTTTTGGCAGCAAAATCTGATTTTATTTTTAGTCCTTAGTCCTAGTCTCTTGAATAGTTTTCATTTAGTTTTAGTCACATTTTAGTCACCTGGAATGTTTTAGTGTTAGTCTAGTTTCAGTCGACTAAATATCATAAGATTTTAGTCGACTAAATTCACAGTTGATTTAGTCGACTAAAATGTATTTTGGCGGGTCTTGATGCCGTCGTAAGGACTGTTTTTACACTTGCTGAAAATAGCCGATCTACAAGCCCACAGCTGCGACGTGTTGTGAGCTTGTAGATCGGCTATTTTCAGCATGCAACCAAGTGTAAAATGACTTATACTGGATCTCTTGTCCACTAGTCCCTTCCTAACATTTTAGTCTACTTTTTATTTGTTGACGAAATTGTCAATATATTTAGTCTTAGATTTAGTCATCATAGCTTAGTTTTTATTTAGTTTATTTAGTTACTTTATATCCATAGGAGTGGTTGCACCACTCCAAAACACAAGGGAGACAGACTGTACTTTCTTTCAGTCGCCATAATGGAAACTACATTTCACTATACAATCTATAAATGCAAACGTATCACTCTGCAACGATTCTTCAATATTTACACAAACATTGCTTTGAAAAAAATAAATGAAAGAAAATAAAAGGTATTGATGAATCAGGCCCAGCACCTCCTCGCCATTTAAACATGGAAAGAAATCTATACGACTGGGAGATGCTGCGAATGGTATGGAAGGAAGAACGTGTTATTGTGAAAGCAATTATTTCCCCCATGGTCTTGGGGCAGACCAAGGACCACGTCCCACTGGGAGGAGACCCCGGGGCAGACCAAGGACCACGTCCCACTGGGAGGAGACCCCGGGGCAGACCAAGGACCACGTCCCACTGGGAGGAGACCCCCGGGGCAGACCAAGGACCACGTCCCACTGGGAGGAGACCCCCGGGGCAGACCAAGGACCACGTCCCACAGGGAGGAGACCCTGGGGGGCAGACCAAGGATCACGTCCCACTGGGAGGAGACCCTGGGGGGCAGACCAAGGATCACGTCCCACTGGGAGGAGACCCCGGGGCAGACCAAGGATCACGTCCCACTGGGAGGAGACCCCGGGGCAGACCAAGGACCACGTCCCACTGGGAGGAGACCCCCGGGGCAGACCAAGGACCACGTCCCACTGGGAGGAGACCCCGGGGCAGACCAAGGACCACGTCCCACTGGGAGGAGACCCCCGGGGCAGACCAAGGACCACGTCCCACTGGGAGGAGACCCCGGGGCAGACCAAGGACCACGTCTCACAGGGAGGAGACCCTGGGGGGCAGACCAAGGATCACGTCCCACTGGGAGGAGACCCTGGGGGGCAGACCAAGGATCACGTCCCACTGGGAGGAGACCCCGGGGCAGACCAAGGATCACGTCCCACTGGGAGGAGACCCAGGGGCAGACCAAGGACCACGTCCCACTGGGAGGAGACCCCGGGGCAGACCAAGGACCACGTCCCACTGGGAGGAGACCCCGGGGCAGACCAAGGACCACGTCCCACTGCGAGGAGACCCCGGGGCAGACCAAGGCGCAGTTGGAGGAAACACATTGACTCATCACTGGCCTTGGAACGTATACATATAAGAAAGACATTTGAACTGTGAGAAGTCAACTAACAAGACAGACACCCCTGTGAAAAGACACAGATGCACAAGTGATAAGTATAGGCCTACAAGTGACACACACACACACACACACACACACACACACACGTATACACTATTTGGATCTGACATATAGTGGAGTAGAAGTAAGAGTATTAGAAATTGGAAATGCTAAGTTACTTTACACCACAGCACGTGATGTCTGAGTCTCCTCTGAGGCCCGTTTCCCACCGGGTTGGACCGGGTCGGTTCTTTCTTCCCGCCAAATTATAGTGTTTCCATAACTTGTAACCCTACTGTGACATCACAACCTCGTGGATACCGTTTACATCGGCCTGTGTGTGTGTGTGTGTGTGTGTGTGTGTGTGTGCGTGCGTGCGTGCGTGCGTGCGTGCGTGTGTGTGTGCGTGTCTGTGTGTGTGTGTGTGTGTGTGTGTGTGTGTGTAGAGGTGTGTGTGGGGGGGCTGACCCTGACCCTGTGACCTGTCACCACAGAGAGGGGGGGGGGGCTGACCCTGACCCTGTGACCTGTCACCACAGAGAGGGGGGGGCTGTTAATGGACTGGCTTGACAATATGGTAATGGTTAGGTTATCAATTAGAGCGCAGCGCGGTCTCATTTGTCAACATTATCATGTCATGCTTTAGAAGGAAAGAACAAAATCTAATCATGTAGATCAGTGCTTCCCAAAGTGGGGTCCTGGGACCCCCAGGGGTCCTTGAGGGAGTTCCAGGGGGTCCCCATCAGCTAAATGATAGTTTGGAACCAAATGGACCCTTATGGGTCTGTAACTCTGAGTGTGGAAAATTAACAGTGATTTTACAATATAAATGGGGGTCCCAGAGGTAGGAATGCCATTAACCCATTCTGAACGGGAACCCATTTTGGTGTTAGCATCTTTTTATGCTTTAGCTATTGAAAAATAGCAGATCTACAAGCTCATAGCGCGCCACCGAGTGGCGCTCTACGAGCTTGTAGGTCTGCTATTTTTTGAAAAATCGAAGAACGACTGACTCCCACTGTGGCTGCCAGTCAGTGTTTGCACTATAATGCAAACAATAAAAGTCCATAGACTTGGCTGCCACATGCCGTCACTACACAAACCATAAAATTCCATAGAATTGTCGTCACAGTGAGGTGAGGTGGTGGTGGACAGAGAGGTGGTGTCATGGAGGACCATCACCTTAAGGTAAACTCCTCTCAGACAGACAGACAGACAGACAGACAGACAGAGAGGTGGTGTCATGGAGGACCATCACCTTAAGGTAAACTCCTCTCAGACAGACAGACAGACAGACAGACAGAGAGGTGGTGTCATGGAGGACCATCACCTTAAGGTAAACTCCTCTCAGACAGACAGACAGACAGAGAGGTGGTGTCATGGAGGACCATCACCTTAAGGTAAACTCCTCTCAGACAGACAGACAGACAGAGAGGTGGTGTCATGGAGGACCATCACCTTAAGGTAAACTCCTCTCAGACAGACAGACAGACAGACAGACAGACAGACAGACAGACAGACAGACAGAGAGGTGGTGTCATGGAGGACCATCACCTTAAGGTAAACTCCTCTCAGACAGACAGACAGACAGAGAGGTGGTGTCATGGAGGACCATCACCTTAAGGTAAACTCCTCTCAGACAGACAGACAGAGAGGTGGTGTCATGGAGGACCATCACCTTAAGGTAAACTCCTCTCAGACAGACAGACAGACAGACAGAGAGGTGGTGTCATGGAGGACCATCACCTTAAGGTAAACTCCTCTCAGACAGACAGACAGACAGAGAGGTGGTGTCATGGAGGACCATCACCTTAAGGTAAACTCCTCTCAGACAGACAGACAGACAGAGAGGTGGTGTCATGGAGGACCATCACCTTAAGGTAAACTCCTCTCAGACAGACAGACAGACAGAGAGGTGGTGTCATGGAGGACCATCACCTTAAGGTAAACTCCTCTCAGACAGACAGACAGACAGAGAGGTGGTGTCATCATGGAGGACCATCACCTTAAGGTAAACTCCTCTCAGACAGACAGACAGACAGAGAGGTGGTGTCATGGAGGACCATCACCTTAAGGTAAACTCCTCTCAGACAGACAGACAGACAGACAGACAGACAGACAGACAGACAGAGAGGTGGTGTCATGGAGGACCATCACCACCAAGGTAAACTCCTCTCAGACAGACAGACAGACAGAGAGGTGGTGTCATGGAGGACCATCACCTTAAGGTAAACTCCTCTCAGACAGACAGACAGACAGACAGACAGACAGACAGACAGACAGACAGACAGACAGAGAGGTGGTGTCATGGAGGACCATCACCACCAAGGTAAACTCCTCTCAGACAGACAGACAGACAGAGAGGTGGTGTCATGGAGGACCATCACCACCAAGGTAAACTCCTCTCAGACAGACAGACAGACAGAGAGGTGGTGTCATGGAGGACCATCACCACCAAGGTAAACTCCTCTCAGACAGACAGACAGACAGACAGAGAGGTGGTGTCATGGAGGACCATCACCTTAAGGTAAACTCCTCTCAGACAGACAGACAGACAGACAGAGAGGTGGTGTCATCATGGAGGACCATCACCTTAAGGTAAACTCCTCTCAGACAGACAGACAGACAGACAGACAGACAGACAGAGAGGTGGTGTCATCATGGAGGACCATCACCACCAAGGTAAACTCCTCTCAGACAGACAGACAGACAGACAGAGAGGTGGTGTCATGGAGGACCATCACCTTAAGGTAAACTCCTCTCAGACAGACAGACAGACAGACAGAGAGGTGGTGTCATCATGGAGGACCATCACCTTAAGGTAAACTCCTCTCAGACAGACAGACAGACAGACAGACAGAGAGGTGGTGTCATCATGGAGGACCATCACCACCAAGGTAAACTCCTCTCAGACAGACAGACAGACAGAGAGGTTATCCAGAGGCTGTGAGCTGCCGGGGTCAGGGGTCAGACTTAGGGGACCACTCGTCCCCATCCTACATGTCTATGTATTATTCAGAGGGTGTAGACACTGCTTATACAGTAATATACAGTAGGGGTCAATAAAAGGACAGTCCAGTGTGAAGCATCACTGCTACAGGAGGAAGAACGGGGAGAGAGAGTACAGAGAGTAGAGAGAGAGGCACAGACAGACAGACAGACAGACAGACAGACAGACTACTTAAAACAGAGGTGGTGAAACTTTGACGATGGACAGGGCCAATATATATATATATATATATATATATATTTCCATTTCCACACTCAGCCCAGAGGGCCACATATTATCGTCGTAGCAAAAATAGCCGATCTACAAGCTCAAAACCTTTGCTCAATATAGCCGATCTACAAGCTTGTAGATCGGCAATTATTTTGCTATATTTTAATTGAAAACCTGAATTAATTTTTTGTTATTTGTCGTTATAGTTATGATAACTTTATGAACTAAATACTCATTAAGCTACTAAAGCTGGTCATGTTTGCATGTTTGGAATTGTAACAGCTGAAATAAAACATTTATCAGTATCCAGATATTAACCTGAGGGCCGCATTAAGTGAAGGTGGGGGCCACATGTGGCCCCCGGGCCGCCAGTTGCCCATGACGGACTTAAAGGTTTCATGTCATTCATTTTCATTTATTTAAGATTTTTATGATCTCAATTATACACCCACACAACCTGAACATTCAGTGGATTTTCTGTGTTCTGGGGTTTTCTCTGTGTGTTCTGAAGCCTATTTGAGCTGCAATGAAAACAGGCAAAATCCTTCAACAGTGACATCTGCTGGTACATTATTGTCATATAATGGGAATTGTGGACTCTCACCTCACAGTTCACAGGCAATAAGGTCGCGAATACAAGCGGCCGAAATGAGCTTCCTTCAACGGGTGGCTGGCATCTCCCTTAGAGATAGGGTGAGAAACGCGAGAGAGACTCGGAGTAGAGCCGCTGCTCCTTCGCCTGGAAAGGAGCCAGCTGAGGTGGTTCGGGGCATCTGGTTAGGATGCCTCTCGGGAGGTCCTCGAGGCACGTCCCACTGGGAGGAGACCCCGGGGCAGACCAAGGACCACGTCCCACTGGGAGGAGACTCCCGGGGCAGACCAAGGACCACGTCCCACTGGGAGGAGACCCCCGGGGCAGACCAAGGACCACGTCCCACTGGGAGGAGACCCCCGGGGCAGACCAAGGACCACGTCCCACTGGGAGGAGACTCCCGGGGCAGACCAAGGACCACGTCCCACTGGGAGGAGACCCCGGGGCAGACCAAGGACCACATCCCACTGGGAGGAGACCCCGGGGCAGACCAAGGACCACGTCCCACTGGGAGGAGACCCCCGGGGCAGACCAAGGACCACGTCCCACTGGGAGGAGACCCCAGGGTAGACCAAGGATCACGTCCCACTGGGAGGAGACCCCGGGGCAGACCAAGGACCACGTCCCACTGGGAGGAGACCCCGGGGCAGACCAAGGACCACGTCCCACTGGGAGGAGACCCCGGGGCAGACCAAGGCGCAGTTGGAGGAAACACATCAACTCACTGGCCTTGGAACGTCTCGGAATCCCCCAGGAGGAAGTCACTAATGTTGCTCTGGAGAGGGAAATCTGGAGCACTCTGGTGGAGCTGTTGCCCCCCGCGACCCGACTACGGATAAGCAGTTGAAGATGGAGAAAGGCTATAGGAAAGGGAGAGTCAGGGAGAAGATAGCATGTCGCACACTGGGAGGAGGGAGGGAGGGAGGGAGGGAGACAGACAGACAGACAGACAGACAGACAGACAGACAGACAGACAGACAGACAGACAGACAGACAGACAGACAGACAGACAGACAGACAGACAGACAGACAGACAGACAGACAGACAGACAGACAGACAGACAGACAGACAGACAGACAGACAGACAGACAGACAGGTACAGGAAGACAGACAGACAGTGACAGATGAGATAGTAATAAATAAACACGGTGATGGATCTTAGTGATATCATACAGCGACATGCTGGCAGACAGCAGGCTGCTAGCTTCCACTATTTTATTTATTTAGCGATTGCAAAGTCCTTAAGCCAAACGGTTGCCTCCTGGTCTGCTGTATGGAGGGTAATTAATCCTCCTTCCAGTCTTTGGAGAGGACACACTTCTATGATGTGCTCCATAGTTTGCTCCTCACCACACGCACACAGTGGGCTTGGGCTACTGCCCCATTTGTGGAGGCTGGCCAACAGGGGCCATGATGTCATGCAGTCCTGAATCTATTGAGCGTAGACCACTGTCTCCTTGGGAGGGTAGCTTCCACTGCACGAGCATTTTGGTCCCTCGGAATCGGCGTTATAAAAATGCACACATACAGTACACTGTACAAACACTCACATACTCTGTGCTGCGTGCGTGCGTGTACGTGCGTGCGTGTGCGTGTACGTGCGTGTGCGTGTACGTGCGTGCGTGTGCGTGTACGTGCGTGCGTGCGTACACTAGAGGTATTTAAAGTCATATTTATTAGAGTTCCCTTTTATGCCTATATGGACAGCCTGATTTGTGCAAGTCAATATTGTGGTCTGCTTATACAGGCTCACAGGCAAAGCCACAGAGCAAGGACAGACAATTTGAACTTCAGAACTAGACTAGAAGTGACTTTATATCCACTGAAAAAACTGCAAACTGTATGTTGGCACAGTTATACCTAACCTATAACACACTATAGAGGGTATGCACATGACAACATCATACCTGGAAGTTATGCGGGAACGCCCACTGAGTGGCAAAAAGCTACTTTCTGGCCTCGACAGCCCCTTTCATCCAAACAGAAAAGTCCTGTCTGATTGCATTAAACAATGTAATGATAATTCAACAAGCTTGAATTAAACTCTTTCTATCTGCAAATTCTTTGTTTCATAATAATCCACCATAGAAACGTTATGAGCTACTTTCTGTTAAGAAATGCCCTGCATTTGGTCGGAGGTTTGAATCCCGGCTCCTCCTGTTTACATGTCAAAGTGTCCTTGGGCAAAGACACTGAACCCCACGTTGCCTCCAATGAGTCGGTCGGTGTGTGAGCTCGCCACCGTCGGTGTGTGAATGTGGGAAGTGAGGACGCTGGCGTCGACTGTTCACCACTTCACCTCCCAATGTATGAATGAATGGACCTTCACCTCCCAATGTATGAATGAATGAACCTTCACCTCCCAATGTATGAATGAATGAACCTTCACCTCCCAATGTATGAATGAATGAACCTTCACCTCCCAATGTATGAATGAATGGACCTTCACCTCCCAATGTATGAATGAATGAACCTTCACCTCCCAACGTATGAATGAATGAACCTTCACCTCCCAATGTATGAATGTATGAACCTTCACCTCTTAATGTATGAATGAATGAACCTTCACCTCCCAACGTATGAATGAATGAATGCTTTGAGCACTTGGTAAAGCGCTATAAAAATGCAATTAATCATTATTATTATTTATATAGTGCCTTTATCCAAGGCGCTTTACATAGATTGTGCATTACATTCACCCATTCACACACACATTCATACACCGATACCAGCGGAAACCATGCAAGGCACCAACCAGTACATCAGGAGCAATCAGGGGTTCAGAGTCTTGCTCAAGGACACTTCCACACTAACTCTGGGGGAGCCCACAGGGATCGAAATTACCATCAAGCCCACTCTACCGCTGACCACCGCCGTTCTGAAGTCTTATAGCTACCATAGTGAGGTTCACCTCTCCTGTCCCTCCATAGTGAGGTTCACCTCTCCTGTCCCTCCATAGTGAGGTTCACCCTGCCTGTCCCTCCATAGTGAGGTTCACCCTGCCTGTCCCTCCATAGTGAGGTTCACCCTGCCTGTCCCTCCATAGTGAGGTTCACCCTGCCTGTCCCTCCATAGTGAGGTTCACCCTGCCTGTCCCTCCATAGTGAGGTTCACCCTGCCTGTCCCTCCATAGTGAGGTTCACCCTGCCTGTCCCTCCATAGTGAGGTTCACCCTGCCTGTCCCTCCATAGTGAGGTTCACCCTGCCTGTCCCTCCATAGTGAGGTTCACCCTGCCTGTCCCTCCATAGTGAGGTTCACCCTGCCTGTCCCTCCATAGTGAGGTTCACCCTGCCTGTCCCTCCATAGTGAGGTTCACCCTGCCTGTCCCTCCATAGTGAGGTTCACCTCGCCTGTCCCTCCTCAAACTTCCTGACTTCGCCCAAGGACTTCTCCAACTTCAACATATTTCTCTCCGCACGCACACGCACACGCACACACACACACACGCACACACACACACACACACACACACACACACATACACACACACACACACACACACACACAAACACTTTGTCTTCCTCCGCCCTCTCAGTCTCTCTCCTCGTCTTTTGTCAGGCTCTGTTGACCATACAGATAACAGCATGTACTGTAGGACACACACACACACACACACACACACACACACACACACACACACACACACACACACACACACACACACACACACACACACACACACACACACACACACACACACACACACACACACACACACACACACACACACACAGGCAGTGTGTTGGAACCCAGGACACAAGATGAGGATGAGAAAGAGGACAGATAAATAAAATAAATAAGAGAGTGTGACGGCTAGAGAGAGGGGGGGGGGGGGGGGGGGGAGACACCCTAGACAATTCTTCCTTAAGTAAAAGTATTAATACCGCAATGTAGAACTATAGTACTATACTGTAACGTCTGGTATTCAAAAACTAGTTATTGGTAAAAAAAAAAAAAGTACAAAAGCCAAAAGTATCCATTATGTGCAGAATGTCCCCAAGATTTAAAATCTATAAGAATTCCTTTGAAAGTAGCTGATCTACTATCTCATAATGCGCAGTGTGAGCTATGAGCTTGTAAGATCGGCTATTTTCAAATAATGGTTAATGTACTGCATGTTTTCTAATAATAAACAACATCTCCAAAGTAACTATAAAGTTTTCAAATTATTGCAGTGGAGTAAAAGTACAATATTTGTCGCTTGGTTGGTTGGTTGAAATGCATATGGAGTAGAAGTCAAATTCACTCCCCCTGGCCAGGGGAAAGGAACTGGTCTCTATACTGCCTCCCCCTGGCCAGCCGGGGCGCCTGATGGAGGGGAAAGAAACTGGTCTCTATACTGCCTCCCCCTGGCCAGCCGGGGCGCCTGATGGAGGGGAAAGGAACTGGTCTCTATACTGCCTCCCCCTGGCCAGCCGGGGCGCCTGATGGAGGGGAAAGGAACTGGTCTCTATACTGCCTCCCCCTGGCCAGCCGGGGCGCCTGATGGAGGGGAAAGGAACTGGTCTCTATACCGCCTCCCCCTGGCCAGCCCGGGCGCCTGATGGAGGGGAAAGGAACTGGTCGGAATAACGTGTTCCTTCCACGCGCTACGTCCAACCAGGGAAACTCCCCCTGTCAGGTGCAGGAGCAACTTGGACACTCAGGCATAAAGGAAGCATGAGTTCAAGTTCGTTGCTCTCCCCTTGTTCCCCATATATGGGGACTAGGTTGGTCTCCCCTTGTCCCCCATATATGGGGACAAGGTTGGTCTCCCCTTGTCCCCCATATATGGGGACTAGGTTGGTCTCCCCTTGTCCCCCATATATGGGGACTAGGTTGGTGGAGGGTGTGTAGAGCCCAGGATCACATTAGATGATTGACTCAGGGGTGAAAAATGGGTTACAAAATCGTGGGATTAAAAAATATACAGTATAGGCCTACTTAAGTAAATGTATTTAGTTACTTCGCTCCACTGCAGAGAGAGAGAGCCAGAGACAGAGAGCCTGGCCGAGCCCGGAGGCTCACTTCAATCCGACACACTCTCAGAGCGTCAGGGCCTTTTTTCATTATCGTCATTATATGTCTGATTTTATCACAGTGTTCGCCAGTGTTGTTTTCGTCGACTAAAACTAAGACGAAAAATGTTCGTCGACTACCTTTTCCACTGAAGATAACTAAATGGAAACTAAATTAAAACTATGCTATGGTGACTAAAACTAAGACTAAATATACTGACAATTTCGTCAACAAATAAAAACTAGACTAAAATGTTAGGAAGGGACTAGTGGACAAGAGATCCAGTATAAGTCATTTTACACTTGGTTGCATGCTGAAAATAGCTGATCTACAAGCTCACAACGCTACATTTTAGTCGACTAAATCACCTGTAGATTTAGTCGACTAAAATCTTATGACATTTAGTCGACTAAAACTAGACGAACACTAATACATTCCAGGTGACTAAAATGTGACTAAGACTAAGTGAAAACTATTCAGGAGACTATGACTAAAACTAAAATAGAAATTAGCTGCCAAAAACAACACTGGTGTTCGCTGACCAGAACCTCTCCAGTCCGACGGTACAGCCCGTAGAGGCCTGGGGGAAGAATGGGAAGCCGACCTGAGCTCTCTCTGCATACATTAGTCCGACATCCGTGGCCCGAACGGGAACCCCTTTTGGTGTTTTAAGCATTATATTATACTTTAGCTATTGAAACATATAGCAGATCTACAAGCTCATATAGCGCGGCCATGCTACGAGTCCTCGCCGCACGTCCCACACGTCCCTCGATGCACGTCCCACTGGGAGGAGACCCCGGGGCAGACCAAGGACCACGTCCCACTGGGAGGAGACCCCGGGGCAGACCAAGGATCACGTCCCACTGGGAGGAGACCCCGGGGCAGACCAAGGACCACGTCCCACTGGGAGGAGACCCCGGGGCAGACCAAGGATCACGTCCCACTGGGAGGAGACCCCGGGGCAGACCAAGGATCACGTCCCACTGGAAGGAGACCCCGGGGCAGACCAAGGATCACGTCCCACTGGGAGGAGACCCCGGGGCAGACCAAGGATCACGTCCCACTGGGAGGAGACCCCGGGGCAGACCAAGGATCACGTCCCACTGGGAGGAGACCCCGGGGCAGACCAAGGATCACGTCCCACTGGGAGGAGACCCCGGGGCAGACCAAGGATCACGTCCCACTGGGAGGAGACCCCGGGGCAGACCAAGGACCACGTCCCACTGGGAGGAGACCCCGGGGGGCAGACCAAGGACCACGTCCCACTGGGAGGAGACCCCGGGGCAGACCAAGGATCACGTCCCACTGGGAGGAGACCCCGGGGCAGACCAAGGATCACGTCCCACTGGGAGGAGACCCCGGGGCAGACCAAGGATCTCGTCCCACTGGGAGGAGACCCCAAGGCGCAGTTGGAGGAAACATCGACTCACTGGCCTTGGGACGTCTCGGGATCCCCCAGGAGGAAGTCACTAATGTTGCTCTGGAGAGGGAAGTCTGGAGCACTCTGGTGGAGCTGTTGCCCCCCGCGACCCGAATACGGATAAGCGGTTGAAGATGGATGGAAGGTTTGGTTAGGTAGGACCAAAGATATGCACCCCTCTGGCTGGGCCTTTGGGCCCGGTGTCTAATAGCAGGACCCTCTGGCTGGGCCTTTGGGCCCGGTGTCTAATAGCAGGACCAAAGATAAGCACCCCTCTGGCTGGGCCTTTGGGCCCGGTGTCTAATAGCAGGACCAGAGATATGCACCCCTCTGGCTGGGCCTTTGGGCCCGGTGTCTAATAGCAGGACCAGAGATAAGCACCCCTCTGGCTGGGCCTTTGGGCCCGGTGTCTAATAGCAGGACCAAAGATATGCACCCCTCTGGCTGGGCCTTTGGGCCCGGTGTCTAATAGCAGGACCAAAGATATGCACCCCTCTGGCTGGGCCTTTGGGCCCGGTGTCTAATAGCAGGACCAAAGATATGCACCCCTCTGGCTGGGCCTTTGGGCCCGGTGTCTAATAGCAGGACCAAAGATATGCACCCCTCTGGCTGGGCCTTTGGGCCCGGTGTCTAATAGCAGGACCAAAGATATGCACCCCTCTGGCTGGGCCTTTGGGCCTGGTGTCTAATAGCAGGACCCTCTGGCTGGGCCTTTGGGCCTGGTAGAATAGCAGGACCATAAAGATCTATGTGGCATATGGAGTGGATGGAGACAGCCTCATCTAGTTGACCCATGGGCGGCATGCAGGGAGGGAGGGATGGATGGATGGTATCTGGAGAAAAGCTGCTGGTAATGGATGTGACAATCAGAGTTACTCAGGGTTGGTGTTTGATCGCTGTGTTTGATCGCTATTTAAAGCTGTGTGTGTGCGTGCGTGCATGTGTGCGTGGACACCATTCCTAGGTGACACACCTGGCTGGCACGGCTGAGACATGGTCATACAACAAAGCAGAAATAGATCTGCAACCTTACAATGCATCATTTCGGACACAGTGTAGGCTTGTAGATCAGCTATTTCCGCTATTCCTTTAAAAGTATACAATGTATTATAAGAAATACCAGTACAATTTACAATTACAATTTACAATTTAGGCATTTAGCAGACGCTCTTAATCCAGAGCGACTTACATTTAAGCAAGAACAAAAGCATGGGAATACATCACATAAAAGCATTTATCATGAAACATGCGTAAGCTAAGAAAGTAACAGTGGAATATCTATATAATGAAACTATACATACATATAATGAAACTATACATACACTATACATATAATACTATATATACATATAAACTATACATATTTACTACTATGCTATACATATGTACTATGGCGTGCTATGACTAAATACAATACAATTATAGTGCTGTCTACATAACATGCTATAAGTCTGTATCAAATGCTATCTAAGGCAACATAAATGCTATCTAAGGGGGTAGGGTAAGTGCTATGGGCCATGATGGAGTCTGAAAAGGTGGGTTTTCAGGCTACGGCGGAAGATTGGGAGTGATGCTGCAGTTCTGACTGCAATGGGAAGTGCATTCCACAGTTTTGGAGCCAGAAGGGAGAAGAGTTTGGGACGTGTGGAGCATTGTCCCGGCGTTTTTAGTGAATTAGTGTTTTTTAGTGAATTTATTATATTAGTATATTTCAGTTATTTGTCATATCTGCCCTGTGCACTTATTTGTTTTTTTACGAAGTCTAAAAAAACAAAACAGAAAATGTTATTTCGGTTCATTTCCAAAAACACAATTATTTGTCCATCCGTCCATCCATCCATCTTCAACCGCTTATCCGTAGTCGGGTCGCAGGGGCAACAGCTCCACCAGAGAGCTCCCGAGAAACATTTATTTATGTCAATTATTATAGTGACAGTTAATCATCATCTTGAAGCATAATCGTGACATACTTTTGGTATTGATATTGAGTGGCACTTAGACCCTGACTCCATGACACACACACACACCGCCTGCATTGTCATCATCCTCAATGAATATTTAATGTCTCTCGCCCTCTCTCTCTCCCTCTCGTATGAATCTGATCTCAGGTCAGAACGGGTTAATGCGCTATACAGACGGTGCCCTCGCCCCTTCACAACCATGACTGCTGTCCCAGCCGATGCATTGTGACTAGCTGGGGTGACTCAGCCTGCCCGGGCAGCTGGCGATGGGGGGGTGGGGGGGGGCGACGAGGGGGAGGAGGGTGGGGGGTGATGGGGCAGCTGGCACTGTTGTGCCAGGTTGGTTGTGTAAGAGAAACGAGCAATAAATTAATTGTTTATGAAAACAAGCCCAAAAGAAGCGACTGGGCTACTGGGAGGAAAAGGCCCAATATCAGATGCAACTGGCTATTGAAAAATAGCAGATCTACAAGCTCGTAACTACGAGCTTGTAGATCTGCTATTTTTCAATGGCTAAAGCATAACATAGTGCTGCTAACACCAAAAGGCGTCCCCGCCCCGAAACAGTTTGAGACCCACCTGTATACACCTTGGCTTTTAATTCCGTGTTGAGAGTTCTGTGTTTTTCTGTGTCCTTTTTCTACCGTGTGGTTTTGCTTGATGCGTTTTATGTTTTAGCCTTTTAGTGTATTTAGCTTTAAACTTTCTGTACGGCACTTTGTAAAACCCTGAGTTGTGAAATGTGCTCTGTAAATTAAGTCTACTGTAGCTCACATAATAAGCTATACTATAGATCTGATATTTTCCAGGAAAAAGACATATCTCTAAGAAAGTATCGACACAGATTGGAATATCTTTCGAAACATTTTAACCCATTCTGAACGGGAACCCATTTTGGTGTTGGCATTATATTATGCTTTAGCTATTGAAAAATAGCAGATCTACAAGCTCATAGCGCGCCACCGAGTGGCGCGCTACGAGCTTGTAGGTCTGGTATTTTTGAAAAATCGAAGAACGACTGACATTTTTTTAGAACCTGATCTCAGGTCAGAATGGGTTAATCAGACCAGTGTGTGTCCAGTGGAAACCTCGTATGAATCTGATCTCTTGTAGATCTGCTGGTCAGCACACTCTATAGTAGGGGAGGATTATCACGACAAAACAAAAAAAATAAGTGATGTTTGAATTAAGTGAAATCACTGAATATACCTTTAAGCTAAAAAGAATACTTTTCTCCACCGCTGTTGGTTGCTAAACAGCACCGTGGTGCTGGAATAACGAGGCGATGTGATCCCACGGCGCGCTGACAGTCACAGGCGTACAGTAGGCTACGTGTTGCAGTTATCCCATTCTGAACGGGAACCCCTTTTGGTGTTATAGCATCATGTTATGCTTTAGCTATTGAAAAATAGCAAATCTACAAGCTCATATACGAGCTTGTCGGTCTGCTATTTTTTGAAAAATCGAAGAGCGACTGAAATAGAAGACATTTTTAGAATCTGATCTCAGGTCAGAATGGAAAACTGTCAGGATGTAGAAGACCTTTTTAGAATCTGATCTCAGGTCAGAATGGGTTATAGTTCTATTGCTACCCAGGTGGTGCTTTTCTCTCTGCCTCACACAGACGAGACAGTAGGAGCTATGCAGCGAGCCAAGCTGGACTCATGCTGTCTAATTGGCAGTGTTTCTGTTCCAGGGAGAGAACAGAAGAGAACAGACGCCGTGTACCGTGGGCTCAGCTCAACGCAGCTTATAGTACAACCATCAAGTGATCTAAAAGGCCGGCGCAGTCCGCTGTGCGATGGACTCTGAAAACACTGGCTATTATTTTCACAGGGAGCGACAGAGTCGTCCGCTGAGAGGGGTGTGTGTGTGTGTGTGTATGTGTGTATGTGTGTGTGTGTGTGTGTGTGTGTAGTGCGTGTGTGTTGACAGGAGTACAGTAGGGATGTTTTATTATCCCATTTTGGACTGAGGTCGATTACAAAAAAGGCTTCTGAAGGACCTCCTAGAAATGTCAGTATTTGGCCCGCCGATCGACTCCCATCCGAAAATATGTTCCAGAGACCCCCCCCCCCCCCCAGAAGCAAAGATTTTAGTTAAAAATATTCGCTCTGAAAGAAAGATTTGCTCCACATTTTCACATAAAAAAAAATATATATATATATATAGCAGATCTACAAGCTCGTATGAGCTATGATGACCTTGTAGATCTGCTATTTTTCAACAAGCTAAAGTATATAAGTATAACACAATGCTTGAAACACTTCCCGTTTTGAATGTGTTATTCTGTGGGGGCAAAAGAGAGAGAGAGAGAGAGAGAGAGAGAGAGAGAGAGAGAGAGAGAGAGAGAGAGAGAGGAGAGAGAGAGAGAGAGAGAGAGAGAGAGAGAGAGAGAGAGAGAGAGAGAGAGAGAGAGAGAGAGAGAGAGAAGGATAAGGATGGACATAAAAAAGGAACTCTCAGGTTTATCTCTGATCTCAACGGGTAGCATCAAGCAGAGACAGACCAGAGGGCTGTGAGAGAGCCCACGATACACTGAATAAAGGACAGACCAGAGGGCTGTGAGAGAGCCCACGATACACTGAATAAAGGACAGACCAGAGGGCTGTGAGAGTGCCCACGATACACTGAATAAAGGACAGACCAGAGGGCTGTGAGAGTGCCCACCATACACTGAATAAAGGACAGACCAGAGGGCTGTGAGAGTGCCCACCATACACTGAATAAAGGACAGACCAGAGGGCTGTGAGAGTGCCCACCATACACTGAATAAAGGACAGACCAGAGGGCTGTGAGAGTGCCCACGATACACTGAATAAAGGACAGACCAGAGGGCTGTGAGAGTGCCCACAATACACTGAATAAAGGACAGACCAGAGGGCTGTGAGAGTGCCCACGATACACTGAATAAAGGGACAGACCAGAGGGCTGTGAGAGTGCCCACCATACACTGAATAAAGGCGAGGGTGCATTCTGCCATGAAAAACATTGGAATAGAAAGAACATCAACACTTTGAGCCACAAACAGTGGCGTGCACACAGACATTTAGCCGGGGCAGGTGCTCAAGTGATTCAATAGCATTGGCCATAATTCCATAGCATTGGCCTTAAATTCCATAGCATTGGCCCTAATTCCATAGCATTGGCCTTAAATTCCATAGCATTGGCCCTAATTCCATAGCATTGGCCCTAATTCCATAGCATCGCCTTAAATTCCATAGCAACTTAAACCCATTCTGGGCGGGAACCCCTTTTGGTGTTTTAAGGATTATGTTATACTTCAGCTATTGAAAAAGATCTACAAGCTCGTAGCGCTATGAGCTTGTAGATCTGCAATTATTATTATTATTTTTTTTTACAATTGTGGAAATGTGGCGCAAATCTTCATATATTAAATTCTTTCAGAGTGAACGTTTTTAACTAAAATCTTTGCTTCTGGGGGGGGGGGGGGGGGGTCCCTGGAACAACATATTTTCAGATGGGGGTCGACGGCCAATTACATATATTTTTGGGGGTCCTTGACATGAAAATGTTTGAGAACAACTGACATAGAAACATAGGGTTTTTCAGACAAACTGTTTAGAAACATTTTTTTTAATCAGCCTCAGATCTAAGATAGTATTATATATATATATATATATATATATATATATATATAAAATGATTGCCATCTTCACAACTCAACAGATAAAGACATCTGACAGAGATGTCAGTCATGCCTGACACAGTACTGCCCCCTACAGTCTAAAACACAGAAGAGCAAGTGGACAAAAAAAACTTTTCAGTCAAGATTTTATTCATCGTTTGTCAAAAAGTTAAACAGATTCTGAGCAATGACAATCACACCCACCCACCCACGCACTCCAAGCAATGAGCTCCTCTTGAGCGTGGCCTAAACTGGACAAATCCACTCGGTAAATAGGCGGGTGGCCTTTTTCAATCGTTCAACGAAAGTCAGCCACAACCGAGAGCAGACGAATTAGACGTAGTAGAAAATAACCCGGGGTTTCCACAGTGCATTTCACTGCCCTGTGATGACGCCACAGACAGTGAGCTTTCCCCTCGTCTTTTTCCCCACATAATATAGCTCAAGGTTAAGCCAAACATCCAACAATCTTCTTTTTCACAGTATTATACGTTAAATCCCATTTGGAAATATCAAAGCTTGCAGAATCTGACTGAACATCATTCTCACACACACACAGGCAGTCACACACACACACACACACACACACACACACACACACACACAGTCACACACACACAGTCACACACAGAGTCACACGCACGTCATTCACAACTAATTTAACACACGTTAATAAATTAAACTATGAAAGTTAAGTTACCCCCAAAACAGTGAAATTCTGAGTGTTCATTTAACTGTGAGTGTAAAAAAAAAAAAAGGACCTGCAATGGTATAAAAATGTACCCATAGTTAAAGCGACACTCAGCTTTTCACAGTTTGTTTTGTTTTACAACCCCTCTATAGTAAAAAGTTATTTCTCTATTTAAAGCGCCGTCGTTTCTAAACCACCCCAGCCTCCTCTGAGTCTTTATCTGTCTGGGTGAACAGAAGTACGTTTGTTTTCATGTGTGTGACATATTGAGCGCCGTAAGTCCTGACGTCACTCGCTCGTCCCCTCGATCCCCCCCCCCACCCCCCCCCCTGGTTCACGGAAGTAATGTCTCTATGGAGAATAACGTGGGCTCATCTTAAGATCGTTTCATATGAGCGTTGTGGTCCAAAAATAAACAAGCTGTCTCTGCGTTATTGTCGTTTACGACAGTCAGTCACTCATATTTTATACAGTCTGTTTCTAGCGAAAATGTAACTAATTCAGTAGCAGTAACATTAGCGTTTTCTCTCAGTCAGTTGATTCTTAACCCATTCTGAACGGGAACCCATTTTGGTGTTAGCATCCTGTTATGCTTTAGCTATTGAAAAATAGCAGATCTACAAGCTCATAGCGAGACCTGCTATTTTTTTTGAAAAATCGTGACAATGTGGCGCAAGTCTTTGAATATAATTATATTCTTTCAGATCGAACGTTTTTAAGTCAAGTTTTTGCTTCGGGGGGGTCCCTGGAACGACATATTTTCAGGGGGGGGGGGTCGGCGGCCAATTTCATTATAATGTTTGGGGGTCCTTCGACATGAAATTGTGTGAGGACCACCGATATAGAAACATAGGGTTTTTCCAGAGTAGTAATAATAATGGCAGGGCCTCATTTTGGTATGAAGCAAAAAAAAAAAAAAAAGTGGATAAAAAAGGAAACTCTATGAACACAAAGATGTTTAAAACAAAAATGACATTTAACGAGGCATTCAAGAGCATTGAATGAATGAATGCCCAAACAGTGGTTCTCGGTTTAGCTTAAATGACGTACAAAATGTAGAAAAGAAAAACGTCTCACATTCTACACAAAAAGGTTTCTAACAGGAAGAATGAAGACGAAAACGACAGTATATCTGTCTGCTGGATGATGTGATTGGCTCATCAAAGTGGTGTGTTCTTTTGGGGGGGCTTCGAGGTGGGTCGGCTCAGTTTTCTAATCACACCTCAGTTTAGAGACATGTTGATGCTTATCTGGGGCAGTGGTTCTCTACCGGTGGTCCTTGAGGGGAGGGGGGGGGGGGGGGTCCAGGTGGTCTCCCATGCAGCTAAATGGAGATGGTAACCAAATGGACCCTTTATTAGATCTTAAACTCTCGAGAACGTGTAAATCCATTGTTACGCTCTCGAGAGTTTTAAATTACCATTAAACATTCTACTTCATTTAAGTCTACACAAATCAGAGAATGTTTTTTTGATCAACGATTGCCTGTTATCTATCCTAATGGTACCAACATCAATACAGCCTGTTATCTCTCCTAATGGTACCAACATCAATACAGCCTGTTATCTCTCCTAATGGTACCAACATCAATACAGCCTGTTATCTCTCCTAATGGTACCAACATCAATACAGCCTGTTATCTCTCCTAATGGTACCAACATCAATACAGCCTGTTATCTCTCCTAATGGTACCAGCATCATGTTATCTCTCCTAATGGTACCAGCATCATGTTATCTCTCCTAATGGTACCAACATCAATACAGCATGTTATCTCTCCTAATGGTACCAACATCAATACAGCCTGTTATCTCTCCTAATGGTACCAGCATCAATACAGCATGGAATTGTGGACGACATCTTATTCAACGACAAAATATAACAAAAAATTCTTTAGTTTTGGGTCTCGAGAGGCAAACATCTGGTCAAATGGTGGTTCCGTGGCTCAAATGCTGAATAAAACAATGGATCTATGGATATGAAAAAACGTCTTATAATAAACCACTGCTCTACAGGGGGAAAAACTAGCTCCATGGCTGCAGCTTCAACTACTAGTGCACTTCTATCTATATCCCATTCTGAACGGGAACCCATTTTGGTGTTAGCATCATGTTATGCTTTAGCTATTGAAAAATAGCAGATCTACAAGCTCATTGTAGGTCTGCTATTTTTGAAAAATGGAAGAACCACTGACATAGAAACATAGCTTTTTCAGAAAACTGTCAGGATGTAGAAGAACATTTTTAGAATGGGATAGTTGTTGGTTGAAAAATGGGGTTGGGTTGGGTTGATCTGAAGTGTCCCAAACCAAACCGACGGGGCCTCGTTCATGTTGCGCCGCCTGGCCCTTCTGCCTCCCGACGGCCGGGCCAAACCAACGGGGGGGGTCCTCATTCATGTGCGTCGGGCCTTCTGCCTCCGGACGGCCTGGCGTTTGACCTCGTCCAGGAGGCTGCTCTCACCACCGCCACCGCCACCGCCTCCGCTCTGGGCCGCCATGTTTCTGACGCCCTGGAGACGGTTCAGCAGCTGCAGCACTAAGGGAAACACCTGGGGGAGGGGCCAAGGAGGGGGGGGGGGGGGGAGGGGCCAAGGAGGGGGGGGGGTGATATGGAAAAATATATAATATCGCCATAGCAGTGTTGTTTTTGGCAGCAAATTTCTATTTTAGTTTTAGTCATAGTCTCCTGAATAGTTTTCATTTAGTTTTAGTCACATTTTAGTCACCTGGAATGTTTTAGTGTTAGTCTAGTTTTAGTCGACTAAATGTCATGAGATTTTAGTCGACTAAATCTACAGTTGATTTAGTCGACTAAAATGTATTTTGGCGGGCATTGGATGCCGTTGTAAGGACTGTTTTTACACTTGCTGAAAATAGCCGATCTATAAGCTCACAACACGTCGCAGCGTGAGCTTGTAGATCGGCTATTTTCAGCATGCAACCAAGTGTAAAATGACTTATACTGGATCTCTTGTCCACTAGTCCCTTATTAACATTTTAGTCTAGTTTTTATTTGTTGACGAAATTGTCAGTATATTTAGTCTTAGTTTTAGTCACCATAGCTTAGTTTTCATTTAGTTTCCATTTAGTTTTCTTCAGTGGAAATAGGTAGTCGACGAACATTTTTCGTCTTAGTTTTAGTCGACGAAAACAACACTGCGCCATAGTTTGTGTCAAGCACCACGATACACAATATTCTGTCATATTTTTTTTAACACTTTGACTACAGAACCCGAGTTAACTCGCGTTAACAAGTTGACCTCCGTCCGAACGTCGCGCGTTTTTATCAAAACCACGCCGTAGAGCTCCGTAGATTTACAGTTATTCAGCTTTTTAGTCCGGCTGTATACGAGAAGTGAACGACACTACGGATGCGCGGAACCGGCCTGGGATCGCTGAAGAAGGCCAAGCAAAAATAAACAAATAATCAGCGATCCGGTTATTTTAATGTTGTTCTATGCCTTAGCTTTTCTTGTTTTCCTCCATTGCTCTGTAAAGCACTTTGTGCGACATTTCATGTCATGAAAGGTTCTACACAAATAAAATACGACTACTACTGGTATTATTAAACAGTGTAGTCTAGTACCTTCTCATGGTTGTATTTGGACCTAAATGGTGTAAATAGTACCTTCTCATGGTTGTATTTGGACCTAAATGGTGTAAATAGTACCTTCTCATGGTTGTATTTGTACCTAAATGGTGTAAATAGTACCTTCTCATGGTTGTATTTATACCCTAAATGGTGTAAATAGTACCTTCTCATGGTTGTAGGCAGCCAGCAGCAGCAGCAGGGTGAGAGGCAGAGCGATGTAGGAGCCCTGGGCCACGTCCTGGTCAGGCACTTTACGCTGAAACAAAGAGGAGAGGCAGGGTGAGAGGCAGCAGGGTGAGAGGCAGCAGGGTGAGAGGCAGCAGGGTGAGAGGCAGCAGGGTGAGAGGCAGCAGGGTGAGAGGCAGGGTGAGAGGCAGCAGGGTGAGAGGCAGCAGGGTGAGAGGCAGGGTGAGAGGCAGCAGGGTGAGAGGCAGGAGGGTGAGAGGCAGCAGGGTGAGAGGCAGCAGGGTGAGAGGCAGCAGGGTGAGAGCCAGGGTGAGAGGCAGGGTGAGAGGCAGCAGGGTGAGAGGCAGCAGGGTGAGAGGCAGCAGGGTGAGAGGCAGCAGGGTGAGAGGCAGCAGGGTGAGAGGCAGCAGGGTGAGAGGCAGCAGGGTGAGAGGCAGGAGGGTGAGAGGCAGGGTGAGAGGCAGGGTGAGAGGCAGGGTGAGAGGCAGCAGGGTGAGAGGCAGGGTGAGAGGCAGGGTGAGAGGCAGCAGGGTGAGAGGCAGCAGGGTGAGAGGCAGCAGGGTGAGAGGCAGCAGGGTGAGAGGCAGGGTGAGAGGCAGGGTGAGAGGCAGCAGGGTGAGAGGCAGCAGGGTGAGAGGCAGGGTGAGAGGCAGCAGGGTGAGAGGCAGCAGGGTGAGAGGCAGGGTGAGAGGCAGCAGGGTGAGAGGCAGCAGGGTGAGAGGCAGCAGGGTGAGAGGCAGGGTGAGAGGCAGCAGGGTGAGAGGCAGCAGGGTGAGAGGCAGCAGGGTGAGAGGCAGCAGGGTGAGAGGCAGGAGGGTGAGAGGCAGGGTGAGAGGCAGGGTGAGAGGCAGGGTGAGAGGCAGCAGGGTGAGAGGCAGGGTGAGAGGCAGGGTGAGAGGCAGCAGGGTGAGAGGCAGCAGGGTGAGAGGCAGCAGGGTGAGAGGCAGCAGGGTGAGAGGCAGGAGGGTGAGAGGCAGGGTGAGAGGCAGGGTGAGAGGCAGCAGGGTGAGAGGCAGCAGGGTGAGAGGCAGGGTGAGAGGCAGCAGGGTGAGAGGCAGGGTGAGAGGCAGCAGGGTGAGAGGCAGCAGGGTGAGAGGCAGGGTGAGAGGCAGCAGGGTGAGAGGCAGGGTGAGAGGCAGCAGGGTGAGAGGCAGCAGGGTGAGAGGCAGCAGGGTGAGAGGCAGCAGGGTGAGAGGCAGCAGGGTGAGAGGCAGCAGGGTGAGAGGCAACAGGGTGAGAGGCAGCAGGGTGAGAGGCAGCAGGGTGAGAGGCAGCAGGGTGAGAGGCAGCAGGGTGAGAGGCAGCAGGGTGAGAGGCAGCAGGGTGAGAGGCAGGGTGAGAGGCAGCAGGGTGAGAGGCAACAGGGTGAGAGGCAGCAGGGTGAGAGGCAGCAGGGTGAGAGGCAGCAGGGTGAGAGGCAGCAGGGTGAGAGGCAACAGGGTGAGAGGCAGCAGGGTGAGAGGCAGGGTGAGAGGCAGCAGGGTGAGAGGCAGCAGGGTGAGAGGCAGGGTGAGATGCAGCAGGGTGAGAGGCAGCAGGGTGAGAGGCAGGGTGAGAGGCAGCAGGGTGAGAGGCAGCAGGGTGAGAGGCAGCAGGGTGAGAGGCAGGGTGAGAGGCAGCAGGGTGAGAGGCAGCAGGGTGAGAGGCAGCAGGGTGAGAGGCAGCAGGGTGAGAGGCAGCAGGGTGAGAGGCAGCAGGGTGAGAGGCAGCAGGGTGAGAGGCAGCAGGGTGAGAGGCAGCAGGGTGAGAGGCAACAGGGTGAGAGGCAGCAGGGTGATGTAGGAACCCTGGGCCACAGAGGGAGCGGTCTCATCAATGCAGGGCTGGACTGAGACAAAGATTCGGCCCGGACAACCAGCGCGCAGATAGTATCTGCATGTGATACTCTACTGTACTTGTGGTAGCCCCTACACTACAGTACTTACGTTGGGGTAAAAGGTCAAGGTCACGTGCTCGTGGCAGTACTTACGTTGGGGTTGAAGGTCAAGGTCACGTGCTTGTGGTAGCCTGAGGAGGTGAAGGTGACCTGAGGCAGGGCATAGTCATACTGGGAGCGGGGGAGGGTGGAGTAGAGCATCAGTACGTAGCTCTGGGGGAGAGAGAGAGAGGACACTGGGACCACATTCTACTGAATGTCTCTGTCTCTCTGGGGGAGAGAGAGAGAGAGGACACTGAGACCACATTCTACTGAATGTCTCTCTGTCTCTCTGGGGGAGAGAGAGAGAGGACACGCTGAGACCACATTCTACTGAATGTCTCTCTGTCTCTCTGGGGGAGAGAGAGAGAGAGAGAGAGGACACTGAGACCACATTCTACTGAATGTCTTCTAAACCTGTGTTTCTGTATCAGTGGTTCTACTAGAGGTCTTCTAAACCTGTGTTTCTGTATCAGTGGTTCTACTGAATGTCTTCTAGACCTGTGTTTCTGTGTCAGTGGTTCTCATTCTACTAGATGTCTTCTAAACCTGTTTCTGTGTCAGTGGTTCTCATTCTACTAGATGTCTTCTTAACCTGTGTTTCTGTGTCAGTGGTTCTACTGAATGTCTTCTAAACCTGTGTTTCTGTGTCAGTGGTTCTACTGAATGTCTTCTAAACCTGTGTTTCTGTGTCAGTGGTTCTACTGAATGTCTTCTAAACCTGTGTTTCTGTGTCAGTGGTTCTACTGAATGTCTTCTAAACCTGTGTTTCTGTGTCAGTGGTTCTACTGAATGTCTTCTAAACCTGTGTTTCTGTGTAAGTGGTTCTACTGAATGTCTTCTAAACCTGTGTTTCTGTGTCAGTGGTTCTCTAAATGTCTTCTAAACCTGTGTTTCTGTATCAGTGGTTCTCTAAATGTCTTCTAAACCTGTGTTTCTGTGTCAGTGGTTCTGTATCAGTGTTTCTGTATCAGTGTTTCTGTGTCAGTGGTTCTGAAGAACCTACCTCTCCGTCGCGGTCCAGAGGAGGGAAGTGGAAGAACAGAGACTGTCCGAGGGACACGCTGTTGATGGGGTTGTCCAGGTTGTCACTCTTACACAGCTTCACCTGGAGAGAGGAAGAGGTCACAGGTCAAAGGTCTTACACAGCTTCACCTGGAAGGGTGGAAGAGGTCACAGGTCAAAGGTCTTACACAGCTTCACCTGGAGGTGGGAAGAGGTCACAGGTCACAGGTCAAAGGTATTACACAGCTTCACCTGTGGGGGACAAGGGGAGAGCAACGGACTTGAACTCATGCTTCCTTCATGCCTGAGTGTCCAAGTTGCTCCTTTTCACCTGACAGGGGGGAGTTTCCCTGGTTGGACGTAGCGCGTGGAAGGAACACGTTATTCCAACCAGTTCCTTTCCCCTCCATCAGGCGCCCCGGCTGGCCAGAGGGAGGCAGTATAGAGACCAGTTCCTTTCCCCTCCATCAGGCGCCCCGGCTGGCCAGGGGGAGGCAGTATAGAGACCAGTTCCTTTCCCCTCCATCAGGCGCCCCGGCTGCCCAGGGGGAGGCAGTATAGAGACCCGTTCCTTTCCCCTCCATCAGGCGCCCCGGCTGGCCAGGGGGAGGCAGTATAGAGACCAGTTCCTTTCCCCTCCATCAGGCGCCCCGGCTGGCCAGGGGGTGGCATTATAGAGACCAGTTCCTTTCCCCTCCATCAGGCGCCCCAGCTGGCCAGGGGGAGGCAGTATAGAGATTACTGCATGTTTTTTGTGGGAGAGAGAGAAGAGAGAGAGAGAGAGACATGGGCGTACCGACAGCGTGGGCAGGTGTTCCGGAGAGGTGATGACATTCCCGCTGAGGTCAAACTGATTGATCTGACGGAAGGCGATGATGTTCACCCCCTCAATGTCCCTGCTGTCCACCTGGAGGTCATGGTCAAGGTCACAGAGAGAGAGACAACAGAGGACAGACAGACAGAGACAGAGAGAGACACAGACAGAGAGAGACAGACAGACACAGAGAGAAAGAGATTGAGAGAGACAGACAGACAGACAGAAAGAGAGACACAGACAGACAGAGACAGAGAGAGCCCGTCACATTGACTGCTGTGGATAACACTATGAACAGGTCAGGCGGTGTGAGCATAACATAATTAAGAGGCATTGTGTAATTTTCAAACTTGCCAACGAGATTAGAGGCTTGCTTCTTTATCCTACTCACAGATTGTTACACAAAATAAAGTTACATTCTATTCAATCCAACTTAACGCAGTTCCTCTTCTCCACTGGGACCCTTTGACCCAGATTTAATGGGCTGTTCCCGTTTGACGTGAAGCCCGTCTGACACACGTTTAAATGCTAATTAGCCTTTCGTTAAACCCCGCCGCAAAACAGCCATTGTCCAAAAGTCAAATCCACAGAGTTTAGCAAACCGTTGCTAAGGATGGCGAGCTTTCATCACCTCATAGCTGTCATGTCATTTTGCATGGCTGTGTTGTTGTTAGTAGCTTAATGGTAGTTACCAGGGGTGTAAGGATACATTTTAATCACGATACATGGTTGACGATGCGATACATGGTTGACGATGCGATACATGTTTGACGATGCGATACATGGTTGACGATGCGATACATGGTTGACGATGCGATACATGGTTGACGATGCGATACATGGTTGACGATGCGATACATGGTTGACGATACGATACATGGTTGACGATGCGATACATGGTTGACGATGCGATACATGGTTGACGATGCGATACATGGTTGACGATACGATACATGGTTGACGATGCGATACATGGTTGACGATGCGATACATGGTTGACGATGCGATACATGGTTGACGATGCGATACATGGTTGACGATACGATACGATGGACCATATTGGTTCATTATGGCGACACGATACAATGATTTTAAATCGATACAGTAACTATTTAAAATACATTGACATTATTTTAAACTAAGTAATTATTAAACCCCTCTTTTCTTTTTTTCTTCAAAAAATTGCTAAACAAAAATGTAGTATGGATACAATCGATTATTTGCATTGCAAAACGATAAGCTACATAGTCAATGTTGCTGTTTTCATTTCGATATACTTCAATTTCTTATTAAAATCGGTAGCCCTGTGCTGGTGCATTATGGTCAATGTAGTTTAACGGTAGTTCTGTAATTTTCACCTCGATAGCCCTGTGCTGGGGCATTATGGTCGTTGTAGTTTAATGGTAGTTTTGTAGTTCTCACCTCAATAGCCCTGTGCTGGGGCATTATGGTCATTGTAGTTTAATGGTAGTTTTGTAGTTCTCACCTCAATAGCCCTGTGCTGGGGCATTATGGTCGTTGCAGTTTAATGGTAGTTTTGTTGTTCTCACCTCAATAGCCCTGTGCCGGGGCATTATGGTCGTTGCAGTTTAATGGTAGTTTTGTAGTTCTCACCTCAATAGCCCTGTGCTGGGGCATTATGGTCGTTGTAGTTTAATGGTAGTTTTTGTAGTTCTCACCTCAATAGCCCTGTGCCGGGGCATTATGGTCATTGTAGTTTAATGGTAGTTTTTGTTGTTCTCACCTCAATTGCCCTGTGCTGGGGCATTATGGTAATTGTAGTTTAATGGTAGTTTTTGTAGTTCTCACCTCAATAGCCCTGTGCCGGGGCATTATGGTCATTGTAGTTTAATGGTAGTTTTTGTTGTTCTCACCTCAATAGCCCTGTGCCGGGGCATTATGGTCATTGTAGTTTAATGGTAGTTTTTGTAGTTCTCACCTCAATAGCCCTGTGCTGGGGCAAGGCTCTTTCTATATGGTCGTTCCCCTCGGCCCTCAGCTGGATCAGATACTTGCAACCAGGCTGTAATTTAGAGGTGAAAGACATTATAAATGTTACAGTGTGCACTTTGACTGCATGAAAAACACATTCATATCAACTTCAGGACGGGCGCTTCAGAGGAGGTCGTAAGCAGCTTCTTGTACCTTTTATACTACAGGCTAAATTAATAGCTAGATTAATTAGTATTTTTACTGTGTACCACGTAAAACTACTTCCTAATAGCCAACGCCGTCCACAATCACACGAGAGGGCCAGTACAGAATTCATTCCATTTGTTGACCCCCCCCCCCATACCAAAGTGCCAGCGCTCGCCCAGCAGTCTGCCGTCAGTCACCCAGGTGGATGTGTGCTTGCTTCTCGCCCTCAGGTCGTCTTACTCATACTGTATATTTGTTATGTCATTAAATGTTCAGACGAAGTTAATATGAAGGAACCCAACGGAATAAGCCATTGGCTTCCTTGGGCCACAGACACTGCTCTCCATAAAACTGGATCTCTTGTCCACTAGTCCCTTACTAACATTTTAGTCTAGTTTTTATTTGTTGACGAAATTGTCAGTATATTTAGTCTTAGTTTTAGTCATCATAGATTCCTTTTTATTTAGTTTTAGTCAGTGAAAAAAGGTAGTCGACGAACATTTTTCGTCTTAGTTTTAGTCGACGAAAACAACACTGCTTACCAGTAGCCCCCTCAGCCTGAAGCGTCCCTCCTCGTCCGTCACCGTGTCCTCGCTGTAGTGACTACAGTCCGTCTGTCCCAGGGCCTCCACCGCCACGTCTCTCTCTGCGTCTCCGCTCAGGGACAGCACGGCGCCGTAGCAGCTGCACGGGGGACACGCAGAACACAGGAGGACAATGAGACTGTCTGCAGAACACAGGAGGACAATGAGACTGTCTGCTTGGGTCATGTGGACAGGGGAATACTGGATATGGATAACCCACCCACCCACCCCGGTGCTTGCCTGTTTTTCATCCCAGCATTTCCCCCATAGCCGGGGAGCCAGTCAGCACATTCGGGCACGTCGCTATGCAGCATCTTACAGTCTGTGTGACTGTGAGAGATGCTAATGATGGTGCTAATGCCTGTATTCAGTGACTGTGAGAGATGCTAATGATGATGCTAACACTTGTATTCAGTGACTGTGAGAGATGCTAATGATGATGCTAATACCTGTATTCAGTGACTGTGAGAGATGCTAATGATGATGCTAATACCTGTATTCAGTGACTGTGAGAGATGCTAATGATGATGCTAATGCCTGAATGCAGTCTGTGTGACTGTGAAAGATGCTAATGATGATGCTAACACCTGTATGCAGTCAGTATGTGTGTGACTGTGAGAGATGCTAATGATGATGCTAATACCTGTATCCAGTGACTGTGAGAGATGCTAATGATGATGCTAATACCTGTATTCAGTCTGTGTGACTGTGAGAGATGCTAATGATGATGCTAATACCTGTATGCAGTCAGTATGTGTGTGACTGTGAGAGATGCTAATGATGATGCTAATACCTGTATGCAGTCAGTATGTGTGTGACTGTGAGAGATGCTAATGATGATGCTAATACCTGTATGCAGTCAGTATGTGTGTGACTGTGAGAGATGCTAATGATGATGCTAATACCTGTATTCAGTCTGTGTGACTGTGAGAGATGCTAATGGTGATGCTAATACCTGTAATCAGTCTGTGTGACTGTGAGAGATGCTAATGATGATGCTAACACCTGGATTCAGTGACTGTGAGAGATGCTAATGATGATGCTAACACCTGTATTCAGTGACTGTGAGAGATGCTAATGATGATGCTAATACCTGTATGCAGTCAGTACGTGTGTGACTGTGAGAGATGCTAATGCTAACACCTGTATTCAGTCAGTATGTGTGTGACTGTGAGAGATGCTAATGCTAACACCTGTAAGCGGTCTTTATGCCCGTGATGTCGATGCTCAGGTTCTGGCCCTCCTCCACCGTGATCATCTGGGACGCCGGCTCGAAGCGGAACTCTTTCATCATGGGTTTGAAATAGAACTGCCCAGGGCTCTGGAACACAGAGGGTTAAAATAGTACTGACCAGGACACTGGAACACAGAGGGTTAAAATAGTACTGACCAGGACACTGGGACACAGAGGGTTAAAATAGTACTGACCAGGACACTGGAACACAGAGGGTTAAAATAGTACTGACCAGGACACTGGGACACAGAGGGTTAAAATAGTACTGACCAGGACACTGGGACACAGAGGGTTAAAATAGTACTGACCAGGACTCTGGGACCCAGAGGGCATTACATTCACCCATTCATACACCGATTGCGGCGGAAGCCAGGCAAGGTACCAAGCAGCACATTGGGAGCAATTTGGGGTTCAGTGTCTTTGCCCAAGGACACTTCGACATGTAGACAGGAGGAGGAGGAGGAGCCGGGATTCGAACCGCCGACCCACGGATCATTGGACGACCCGCTCTACCTCCTGAGCCACAGCCCGCCCACCAGAACGTACGTTCAAACTTGGAGCATAAATGGCTTTGACGTCAAGATTTGCGCATTACTAAAATGTAAGCCGTTGTTGCACAACACAAATGAGTTGTAACGTATCTCTGTAAAGTAATAATAACTAAATATGCACGTAAGCCCTTTTGGCAGCACTCATATCAGTCCTATAGGAAGAGTAGCCAAAACCAGTGCTTCCTAAAGTGGGGTCCGGGGACCAACAGGGGTCCTTGAGGGAGTTCCAGGGGGTCCCCATCAGCTAAATGATAATTAGGAACCAAATGGAGCCTTATGGGTCTGTAACTCTGAGTGTACAAATGGAACCAAAATGTGGTTCCATCTGTACACTCTCAAGAGTTAAATTAACATTGCTTTTACAGAGAAAGAAATTAAATCACTGTTGTTTTTGTCGACTAAAACCAAGACGAAAAATGTTCGTCGACTACCTTTTTCCACTGAAGAAAACTAAATGTAAACTAAATTAAAACTATGCTATGGTGACTAAAACTAAGACTAAATATACTGACAATTTCTTCAACAAAGGGACTAGTGGACAAGAGATCCAGTATATGTCATTTTACACTTGGTCGCATGCTGAAAATAGCCGATCTACAAGCTCAGCGCGACGCGTTGTGAGCTTGTAGATCGGCTATTTTCAGTAAAATAAGTCATTATGACGGCAACAAGGCCCGCAAAAATACATTTTAGTCGACTAAATCACCTGTAGATTTAGTCGACTAAAATCTTATGACATTTAGTCGAGTAAAACTAGACTAGCACTAATACATTCCAGGTGACTAAAATGTGACTAAAACTAAGTGAAAACTATTCAGGACACTGACTAAAACTAAAATATAAATTTGCTGCCAAAAACAACACTGGTCCCAGAGAAAGAAATTACATGAAATGGGGTTCCGTAGACTATAATGCATGTCAAACTGAGGGTCCTTGAAATTAAACGGGTTGAGAGTCACTCTGGGACAGACACTGGGACACTGTGATGGACGTCTCCCTACCAGGTGGTTGAGGGTGAGGACAGACACTGGGTGGACAGTAATAGTAACGGACGTCTTCCTACCAGGTGGTTGAAGGTGAGGACAGACACTGGGTGGACAGTAATAGTAACGGACGTCTTCCTACCAGGTGGTTGAGGGTGAGGACAGACACTGGGTGGACAGTAATAGTAACAGACGTCTTCCTACCAGGTGGTTGAGGGTGAGGACAGACACTGGGTGGACAGTAATAGTAACGGACGTCTTCCTACCAGGTAGTTGAAGGTGAGGACAGACACTGGGTGGACAGTAATAGTAACAGACGTCTTCCTACCAGGTTGTTGAAGGTGAGGACAGACACTGGGTGGACAGTAATAGTAACGGACGTCTTCCTACCAGGTAGTTGAAGGTGAGGACAGACACTGGGTGGACAGTAATAGTAACGGACGTCTTCCTACCAGGTGGTTGAAGGTGAGGACAGACACTGGGTGGACAGTAATAGTAACAGACGTCTTCCTACCAGGTGGTTGAAGGTGAGGACAGACACTGGGTGGACAGTAATAGTAACGGACGTCTCCCTACCAGGTGGTTGAGGGTGAGGACAGACACTGGGTGGACAGTAATAGTAACGGACGTCTTCCTACCAGGTAGTTGAAGGTGAGGACAGACACTGGGTGGACAGTAATAGTAACGGACGTCTTCCTACCAGGTAGTTGAAGGTGAGGACAGACACTGGGTGGACAGTAATAGTAACGGACGTCTTCCTACCAGGTTGTTGAAGGTGAGGACGCCGGTCTCTTGCGTCTGCAGGTTGGAGCGGAACTGTCCCCCGCTCAGAGACAGGAGGACGCCGGACAGAGGGAGTCCTTCCTCGGACCTGATCTGCAGAAGACGAGACAGACAGACAGGGACGGAGAATGAGAGACAGCCGAGGACGTCTGACGGTGTCATTTTATACAGAAGACAAGACAGACAGGGAGGAGGAGAGACAGATGAGGACGTCTGACGATGTCATTTCATACAGAACACAAGACAGACAAGGAGGAGAATGAGAGGCAGCTGAGGACGTCTGACGATGTCATTTCATACAGAAGACAAGACAGACAGGGCGGAGGAGAGACAGATAAGGACGTCTGACGATGTCAGTTCATTTCAGGAATTCTACATGGAATGGTGGTAGGGAATTTTTAACTATTGTTTAACATAGGCATTAGGCAGTATAACCCATTCAGGATGGGAGAATCCCTTTTGGCGTTTTAAGCGAGCACCGCGCTGCAAGCTTGTAGATTTGCTATTTTTGTAAACGCAAGCGTATTTACGTGGGCGCGGTCACGTGAAATTGTGTCTCCAAAACTATATGGACTGCACTTCCCATCACAGTCAGAACTGCAGCCTCACTCCCAATCTTCCGCCGTAGTCTGAAAACCCACCTCTTCAGACTCCATCATGGCCCGTAGCACTTGCCCTAGCCTAGCCCCTTAGATAGCACTTTATGTAGACTTGGATAGTATTTTAGACAGACTTATAGCTCGTTACGTAGACAGCACTAGAATTGCATTTTATGTAGTCATAGCACTTTATAGTACACATGTACAGTATATTGTATAATATAGTATAGTATGTATAGTTGACATAGATACTCCACTGTTACGTTCTTAGTTTATATACATGATTCATGATAACTACTTTTTATATATGTGATGTATGCCATGCTTTTGTTCTTGCTTAATGTAAGTCGCTCTGGATCAAGAGCGTCTGATAAATGCCTAAATTGTCACGCGCATGCTCGTTTCACACACACGCCCGTGACTGACTAGACCTGGATTCTGTTGAGCTTTTTTTACACGCTTGCGTCGTCACTAATTACAAAAACACAAAAAAAAGTGTTCTTTCATAATTGTTCCATACCAGAACAATTAGCAATGATAACAAGTACGATAACAGAAGGGAAAGGGTAGGGGTGGATTAACGAACCTCGGAAGAGACAATTATTAAAAAGGCTGTGTTATGACATAATTTTGGCATAATTATGTGAACGATGTACAAAACATTATTTCACACACTTGTTTTTTTTTTAGCAGATCTACAAGCTTACAATGTGGGATTTTGTGATGCGTTGTAAGCTTGTAGGTCAGCCATTTCCACTATTTAAGTAAAACATATATACAAATGTCAGTAATTTATTATTCGTCATATCCGCCCTTTATTATGATACCATCAATAAAAGGCAGAAAAGCCAAAAACTAATCTTAACCCATTCTGGGTGGGAAGGAACCCCTTTTGGTGTTTAAGCAACAGGTTATACTTTAGCTATTGCAAAATAGCTCATCTACAAGCTTGTAGATCTGCTTTTTCTTTTCTTTTTTTTATCGTGAAAATGTGGTGCAAATATTTGAATATATATTATATCAGAGCGAACGTTTTTAACTTAAATCTTTGCTTCTGGGGGAGTCAATCATCTCAACTAGGAGACAAAACGCCTGAGGAATATCAATCTTTTTTTAACCGTTTGGCTGCCACCTGCTGGACGCAAATGCAACTTCTGACTGCCACGGTCTGTGGGGAAGATTTAGAGGTTGCGCACGCAGCACAGAAACGGATGTTGTGGGCGTCCATCTTGTGCTAAATAAATAGCGTCAATGCTAGCGAGCTAAAATATAGCCATCCTTGCTCTAGAACAGGGGTTTTCAACTGGTTTTGATCCAGGGACCACCATTCTGACTAGCAGCAGCCTGGGGACCACCACTGTTGTGTCGGGTGGGTTCATCGTAGATCTACGATCTACGATCTAGACGCGACGCTGACGGGCCCGGTGGAGCCCGCACCTGGTCGCATCGCGTTGTGAGCTTGTAGCTCTGCCTTTTCGGCAACGATAGACTGAGAAGTTGCACATTGAACAGTGAATCATTCACGTATTATGTAGGGATGTGTAAATGTGTCCAAAATGAAAATCGATTTGTATAATTCAATATTAACGATTAATCGATTAATCGTTTTGGGGGGGGGGGGGGATTTTTTTTTAATAAAAAAAAAAAAAAAAAAATTAGGTAAATTCCCAACACCTGCTAAATCCTCCAAACCTGTATCTTGATTGGAATCAATCTCCACTCACACTCCTCTCAGTCATGCAGCTACACAGACACATCCCAGGCACACTTTTGTAGGCCTATAGCCCTGTCCTGTTTGGATGACAATATTGCCTTTCCAACCGATTTTCATTTAAAAAAAAACAGAAAAAAAAAAAAAAAAAAAAAAAAAAAAAAATCATAATCGATTTCGGGTCCTATCAACGATAATCGATTAATCGATTAATCGGACCCATCCCTAGTATTATGTGAGACTATTCAATCGATCCGCGGCAGATATAACTCTATGGCAGGGAGATTTGACTTTCCCAAACGTATTATTAGGAATTTAATGAATCATTTATGGCAACGTCTAACCTTGCTTGCCTTGGGCAGCAAGCACGGTGGCAACCATGGAGAGCTCCGTAGATTAGGAGTTATTGAGCTTTTAGTCTGCCTGTATAATGGGAGGTGGACGGCAGTGTGCATGCGCAATCCGGTCTAGGATCGCTAAAGAAGGAAAGGCCGACCCAAAATAATAATGAGAAAATAGTTCTCAGAGATGCAGATTGATATCCATAATAAAGCTAATCTGACGGAGCATTCCGACACGAGCAGAAGGTTATTACAGTCCTTTTGGCGGAGCATTCCGCCAAAAGTAGGGATTGTGTTAAGGACCGGGCGGGGGTGACTGCCGGCTCCGATGACAGATGGGCCAAATTATATCAAAACGGAGAGCGATAGAAAACCCCCGAGGCACACACCCCCCCGGTCAAGGCTTCTCTCGCTGACAGGCAACCGTTTTCTTTTTTGTACAGGAATTCTGTCCAATAGATTAGAGCGGTCTCTACTGTCTTCAAGCTGTGACACATGTCGTTACGCTTCACGTTTCATTGAATCATTTCTTTTAGCTCATTAAAAAAAACCCAGCTAGCACAGCACACGTTTTAACATAATAATGAATGGCACCCTGGACTGATGTCGCAGCAATCCGCAAAAAAAGAAAAGAATACTGCAGGAGGATTACGATTATTAGTCTGTGCAAGGTGTGTGTGTGTGTGTGTGTGCAGTCTGTGCAAGGTGTGTGTGTGTGTGTGTGTGCAGTCTGTGCCAGGTGTGTGTGTGTGTGTGTGTGTGCAGTCTGTGCCAGGTGTGTGTGTGTGTGTGCAGTCTGTGCCAGGTGTGTGTGTGTGTGTGCAGTCTGTGCCAGGTGTGTGTGTGTGTGTGTGTGTGTGTGTGTGTGTGCAGTCTGTGCCAGGTGTGTGTGTGTGTGTGCAGTCTGTGCCAGGTGTGTGTGTGTGTGTGCAGTCTGTGCCAGGTGTGTGTGTGTGTGTGTGTGTGTGTGTGTGTGTGCAGTCTGTGCCAGGTGTGTGTGTGTGCGTGTGTGTGTGTGTGTGTGCAGTCTGTGCCAGGTGTGTGTGTGTGTGTGCAGTCTGTGCCAGGTGTGTGTGTGTGTGTGTGTGTGTGCAGTCTGTGCCAGGTGTGTGTGTGTGTGTGTGTGTGTGCAGTCTGTGCCAGGTGTGTGTGTGTGTGTGTGTGTGTGCAGTCTGTGCCAGGTGTGTGTGTGTGTGTGTGTGTGTGTGTGTGTGTGCGTGGTACCTTGAAGGTGACTCCAGCGAGAGCGAAGGCCTTGAAGTCTCCCTGGGTTCCCTCCACGGGGCTGAGGACGAAGCCCTCCTTACTGGCACTGACGTCATACTGTCTGTCGCTATGCAGGGGCCCCACACTGAGGAGGAGAGAGAGGTCAGTACTGTCTGTCGCTATGCAGGGGCCCCACACTGAGGAGAGGAGAGAGAGGTCAGTACTGTCTGTCGCTATGCAGGGGCCCCACACTGAGGAGAGGAGAGAGAGGTCAGTACTGTCTGTCGCTATGCAGGGGCCCCACACTGAGGAGAGGTCAGTACTGTCTGTCGCTATGCAGGGGCCCCACACTGAGGGAGGAGAGAGAGGTCAGTACTGTCTGTCGCTATGCAGGGGCCCCACACTGAGGAGGAGAGGAGAGAGAGGTCAGTACTGTCTGTCGCTATGCAGGGGCCCCACACTGAGGAGAGGAGAGAGAGGTCAGTACTGTCTGTCGCTATGCAGGGGCCCCACACTGAGGAGAGGAGAGAGAGGTCAGTACTGTCTGTCGCTATGCAGGGGCCCCACACTGAGGAGGAGAGGAGAGAGAGGTCAGTACTGTCTGTCGCTATGCAGGGGCCCCACACTGAGGAGGAGAGAGAGAGGTCAGTACTGTCTGTCGCTATGCAGGGGCCCCACACTGAGGAGAGGAGAGAGAGGTCAGTACTGTCTGTCGCTATGCAGGGGCCCAATGAGGAGAGGAGAGAGAGGTCAGTACTGTCTGTCGCTATGCAGGGGCCCCACACTGAGGAGGAGAGGAGAGAGAGGTCAGTACTGTCTGTCGCTATGCAGGGGCCCCACACTGAGGAGAGGAGAGAGAGAGAGGTCAGTACTGTCTGTCGCTATGCAGGGGCCCCACACTGAGGAGAGGAGAGAGAGGTCAGTACTGTCTGTCGCTATGCAGGGGCCCCACTGAGGAGAGGTCAGTACTGTCTGTCGCTATGCAGGGGCCACACTGAGGAGAGGATGCTCCCATGTCATTGGTGGAGACAGTACCATGTAACCTGTATGCTCCCATGTCATTGGTGGAGACAGTACCATGTAACCTGTATGCTCCCATGTCATTGGTGGAGACAGTACCATGTAACCTGTATGCTCCCATGTCATTGGTGGAGACAGTACCATGTAACCTGTATGCTCCCATGTCATTGGTGGAGACAGTACCATGTAACCTGTATGCTCCCATGTCATTGGTGGAGACAGTACCATGTAACCTGTATGCTCCCATGTCATTGGTGGAGACAGTACTATGTAACCTGTATGCTCCCATGTCATTGGTGGAGACAGTGCTATGTAATCTGTATGCTCCCATGTCATTGGTGGAGACAGTGCTATGTAACCTGTATGCTCCCATGTCATTGGTGGAGACAGTAATATGTAACCTGTATGCTCCCATGTCATTGGTGGAGACAGTAATATGTAACCTGTATGCTCCCATGTCATTGGTGGAGACAGTACCATGTAAACTGTATGCTCCCATGTCATTGGTGGAGACAGTACTATGTAACCTGTATGCTCCCATGTCATTGGTGGAGACAGTACTATGTAACCTGTATGCTCCCATGCCATTGGTGGAGACAGTAATATGTAACCTGTATGCTCCCATGTCATTGGTGGAGACAGTAATATGTAACCTGTATGCTCCCATGTCATTGGTGGAGACACCATCGGGACGATGTAGCCCAATTAACCTGTAAAGTGTGAGCAACATGTGCGCAGCATCTGCGCAGCAGAAACAGACTGATCTACAAGCTCTCAACGCCTAGCGAACGGAGCTGCAAAAACAGGCAGGACGCGGCGCCTTGAGAGCTTGTAGATCTGTCTTTTTTGCGACCTGCAGTGAGCTGTTCTCACTTTACTTTTATGACACGAATACATCGTCAATCGGCGAATATTGGTCAGACGATGGGCGATTGAAAAAAATTGACATATCGCCCAACCTTACTCCCATGTCATTGGCGGAGACAGTAATATGTAACCTGTATGCTCCCATGTCATTGGTGGAGACAGTACCATGTAACCTGTATGCTCCCATGTCATTGGTGGAGACAGTACCATGTAACCTGTATGCTCCCATGTCATTGGTGGAGACAGTACCATGTAACCTGTATGCTCCCATGTCATTGGTGGAGACAGTACCATGTAACGTGTATGCTCTTATGTCATTGGTGGAGACAGTACCATGTAACCTGTATGCTCCCATGTCATTGGTGGAGACAGTACCATGTAACCTGTATGCTCCCATGTCATTGGTGGAGACAGTACCATGTAACCTGTATGCTCCCATGTCATTGGTGGAGACAGTACCATGTAACCTGTATGCTCCCATGTCATTGGTGGAGACAGTAATATGTAACCTGTATGCTCCCATGTCATTGGTGGAGACAGTACTATGTAACCTGTATGCTCCCATGTCATTGGTGGAGACAGTACCATGTAACCTGTATGCTCCCATGTGATTGGTGGAGAAAGTACTATGTAACCTGTATGCTCCCATGTCATTGGTGGAGACAGTAATATGTAACATGTATGCTCCCATGTCATTGGTGGAGACAGTACTATGTAACCTGTATGCTCCCATGTCATTGGTGGAGACAGTAATATGTAACCTGTATGCTCCCATGTCATTGGTGGAGACAGTAATATGTAACCTGTATGCTCCCAAGTCATTGGTGGAGACAGTAATATGTAACCTGACAAACCTGTATGCTCCCATGTCATTGGTGGAGACAGTAATATGTAACCTGTATGCTCCCAAGTCATTGGTGGAGACAGTAATATGTAACCTGACAAACCTGTATGCTCCCATGTCATTGGTGGAGACAGTAATATGTACCTGTATGCTCCCATGTCATTGGTGGAGACAGTAATATGTAACCTGTATGCTCCCATGACATTGGTGGAGACAGTACCATGTAACCTGTATGCTCCCATGTCATTGGTGGAGACAGTGCTATGTAACCTGTATGCTCCCATGTCATTGGTGGAGACAGTAATATGTAACCTGTATGCTCTTATGTCATTGGTGGAGACAGTACCATGTAACCTGTATGCTCCCATGTCATTGGTGGAGACAGTAATATGTAACCTGTATGCTCCCATGTCATTGGTGGAGACAGTACCATGTAACCTGTATGCTCCCATGTCATTGGTGGAGACAGTACCATGTAACCCGTATGCTCCCATATCATTGGTGGAGACAGTAATATGTAACCTGTATGCTCCCATGTCATTGGTGGAGACAGTACCATGTAACCTGTATGCTCCCATGTCATTGGTGGAGACAGTAATATGTAACCTGTATGCTCCCATGTCATTGGTGGAGACAGTACCATGTAACCTGTATGCTCCCATGTCATTGGTGGAGACAGTACCATGTAACCTGTATGCTCCCATGTCATTGGTGGAGACAGTACCATGTAACCTGTATGCTCCCATGTCATTGGTGGAGACAGTACCATGTAACCTGTATGCTCCCATGTCATTGGTGGAGACAGTACCATGTAACCTGTATGCTCCCATGTCATTGGTGGAGACAGTACCATGTAACCTGTATGCTCCCATGTCATTGGTGAAGACAGTAATATGTAACCTGTATGCTCCCATGTCATTGGTGAAGACAGTACCATGTAACCTGTATGCTCTTATGTCATTGGTGGAGACAGTACCATGTAACCTGTATGCTCCCATGTCATTGGTGGAGACAGTAATATGTAACCTGTATGCTCCCATGTCATTGGTGGAGACAGTACCATGTAACCTGTATGCTCCCATGTCATTGGTGGAGACAGTACCATGTAACCCGTATGCTCCCATGTCATTGGTGGAGACAGTACCATGTAACCTGTATGCTCCCATGTCATTGGTGGAGACAGTACCATGTAACCTGTATGCTCCCATGTCATTGGTGGAGACAGTACCATGTAACCTGTATGCTCCCATGTCATTGGTGGAGACAGTACCATGTAACCTGTATGCTCCCATGTCATTGGTGGAGACAGTACTATGTAACCTGTATGCTCCCATGTCATTGGTGGAGACAGAGACAGTACCATGTAACCTGTATGCTCCCATGTGATTGGTGGAGACAGTAATATGTAACATGTATGCTCCCATGTCATTGGTGGAGACAGTACTATGTAACCTGTATGCTCCCATGTCATTGGTGGAGACAGTAATATGTAACATGTATGCTCCCATGTCATTGGTGGAGACAGTACTATGTAACCTGTATGCTCCCATGTCATTGGTGGAGACAGTAATATGTAACATGTGCATATGCTCCCATGTCATTGGTGGAGACAGTACTATGTAACCTGTATGCTCCCAAGTCATTGGTGGAGACAGTAATATGTAACCTGTATGCTCCCATGTCATTGGTGGAGACAGTAATATGTACCTGTATGCTCCCATGTCATTGGTGGAGACAGTAATATGTAACCTGTATGCTCCCATGTCATTGGTGGAGACAGTAATATGTAACCTGTATGCTCCCATGCCATTGGTGGAGACAGTAATATGTAACCTGTATGCTCCCATGTCATTGGTGGAGACAGTAATATGTAACCTGTATGCTCCCATGTCATTGGTGGAGACAGTATTATGTACCTGTATGCTCCCATGTCATTGGTGGAGACAGTACCATGTAACCTGTATGCTCCCATGTCATTGGTGGAGACAGTGCTATGTAACCTGTATGCTCCCATGTCATTGGTGAACTGTACCTGTATGCTCCCATGTCATTGGTTGCCACGGTGATGAAGGCTGCGGCGCCTCCCCTCTCTGTGATGGAGATCTCCACTCCCTGGAGCTCCGGAGAGACCTTTCCCTCCAGGAACAGACCTGCTCTCCCTGCGATGTCCACCAGGCGGCCCGGACACGACTCTGAGCACAGGGACGACAGCATGGCACCGTCACATGTACGGTACGACAGCATGGCACCGTCACACGTACGGTACGGTACGGTACGACAGCATGGCACCGTCACACGTACGGTACGGTACGGGACGACAGCATGGCACCGTCACACGTACGGTACGGTACGACAGCATGGCACCGTCACACGTACGGTACGGTACGGGACGACAGCATGGCACCGTCACACGTACGGTACGGTAAGGTACGACAGCATGGCACCGTCACACGTACGGTACGGTACGACAGCATGGCACCGTCACACGTACGGTACGGTACGGGACGACAGCATGGCACCGTCACACGTACGGTACGGTACGACAGCATGGCACCGTCACACGTACGGTACGGGACGACAGCATGGCACCGTCACACGTACGGTACGGTACGACAGCATGGCACCGTCACACGTACGGTACGGTACGACAGCATGGCACCGTCACACGTACGGTACGGTAAGGTACGACAGCATGGCACCGTCACACGTACGGTACGGTAAGGTACGACAGCATGGCACCGTCACACGTACGGTACGGGACGACAGCATGGCACCGTCACACGTACGGTACGGTACGGGACGACAGCATGGCACCGTCACACGTACGGTATGGTACGACAGCATGGCACCGTCACACGTACGGTACGGTACTGTACGACAGCATGGCACCGTCACACGTACGGTACGGGACGACAGCATGGCACCGTCACACGTACGGTACGATACGGGACGACAGCATGGCACCGTCACACGTACGGTACGGTACGGGACGACAGCATGGCACCGTCACACGTACGGTACGGTACGGTACGGTACGACAGCATGGCACCGTCACACGTACGGTACGGTACGACAGCATGGCACCGTCACACGTACGGTACGGTAAGGTACGACAGCATGGCACCGTCACATACGGTACGGTACGGTACGGGACGACAGCATGGCCCCGTCACACGTACGGTACGGTAAGGTACGACAGCATGGCACCGTCACACGTACGGTACGGTAAGGTACGACAGCATGGCACCGTCACATACGGTACGGTACGACAGCATGGCACCGTCACACGTACGGTACGGGACGACAGCATGGCACCGTCACATACGGTACGGTACGGGACGACAGCATGGCTCCGTCACACGTACGGTACGGGACGACAGCATGGCACCGTCACACGTACGGTACGGTACGACAGCATGGCACCGTCACACGTACGGTACGGTACGACAGCATGGCACCGTCACATACGGTACGGTACGACAGCATGGCACCGTCACACGTACGGTACGGGACGACAGCATGGCACCGTCACATACGGTACGGTACGGGACGACAGCATGGCTCCGTCACACGTACGGTACGGGACGATAGCATGGCACCGTCACACGTACGGTACGGTACGACAGCATGGCACCGTCACACGTACGGTACGGTACGACAGCATGGCACCGTCACACGTACGGTACGGTAAGGTACGACAGCATGGCACCGTCACATACGGTACGGTACGGTACGGGACGACAGCATGGCCCCGTCACACGTACGGTACGGGACGACAGCATGGCACCGTCACACGTACGGTACGGTACGACAGCATGGCACCGTCACACGTACGGTACGGTAAGGTACGACAGCATGGCACCGTCACACGTACGGTACGGTAAGGTACGACAGCATGGCACCGTCACACGTATGGTACGGTACGACAGCATGGCCAGCAAAACCCAATTTGTTCCCAAGGCGTCTTTTTTGTGAGGGAGCCAATCACAGCACTTTCCTGAGCCTATAATTATTCAGAAAACACCAGACCACAGAGAATCCATTCAATGTTCCAAGGAGGAAAAAAAAGGAAAAAAAGGGCTCAGCCCAAAAGGGGCCAATCCTGCAAACTTTGAAAGCCAATTATGGCCAATCAGGATGGAATATAAAATATGGGACAGATCCGTCTTGAGCACATGACTTATAGAGATACTGTGTAACGATTGGCGGGATTTTCGGACAGAATCTGGAGTAGCAATATAAAAAGAAATGTGTTTTACAAAAGCCTGCCTCCTGGTGGCGCTATAACAGGCCGTTCTGGAAGATTTGCGGGTTAACGGTGCCGGAGTTTAACTGGTAACAGACGGACGGGGACACACACGGACGGACGGAGTGCAAAACATACTCTCTCCCCATGCCTTCGGCCTGGTGGAGACAATAAAACATACTCTCTCCCCATGCCTTCGGCCTGGTGGAGACAATAAAACATACTCTCTCCCCATGCCTTCGGCCTGGTGGAGACAATAAAACATACTCTCCCCATGCCTTCGGCCTGGTGGAGACAATAAAACATACTCTCTCCCCATGCCTTCGGCCTGGTGGAGACAATAAAACATACTCTCTCCCCATGCCTTCGGCCTGGTGGAGACAATAAAACACTCTCTCCCCATGCCTTCGGCCTGGTGGAGACAATACAACATACTCTCTCCCCATGCCTTCGGCCTGGTGGAGACAATAAAACATACTCTCTCCCCATGCCTTCGGCCTGGTGGAGACAATAAAACATACTCTCTCCCCATGCCTTCGGCCTGGTGGAGACAATAAAACATACTCTCTCCCCATGCCTTCGGCCTGGTGGAGACATTAAAACATACTCTCTCCCCATGCCTTCGGCCTGGTGGAGACAATAAAACATACTCTCTCCCCATGCCTTCAGCCTGGTGGAGACAATAAAACATACTCTCTCCCCATGCCTTCGGCCTGGTGGAGACAGTAAAACATAATCTCTCCCCGTGCCTTCGGCCTGGTGGAGACAATAAAACATACTCTCTCCCCATGCCTTCGGCCTGGTGGAGACAGTAAAACATACTCTCTCCCCATGCCTTCGGCCTGGTGGAGACAATAAAACATACTCTCTCCCCATGCCTTCGGCCTGGTGGAGACAGTAAAACATACTCTCTCCCCATGCCTTCAGCCTGGTGGAGACAATAAAACATACTCTCTCCCCATGCCTTCGGCCTGGTGGAGACAGTAAAACATACTCTCTCCCCATGCCTTCGGCCTGGTGGAGACAATAAAACATACTCTCTCCCCATGCCTTCGGCCTGGTGGAAACAGTAAAACATACTCTCTCCCCATGCCTTCGGCCTGGTGGAAACAGTAAAACATACTCTCTCCCCATGCCTTCGGCCTGGTGGAGACAGTAAAACATACACTCTCCCCGTGCCTTCGGCCTGGTGGAGACAGTAAAATAAAGAACGTTCGTACCTCCAGTGATGGTGGCTTCCACCTCAGGAGGATAGAAGAGCAGCTCTTTGGAGGATGGGGTCACTGTGATCTTCTCTCCAGCCCTGAAACAGACAGCAGGTTAACCCATTTAGAACCTCTTAGAGGATGGGATCACTGTGACCTTCTCTCCAGCCCTGAAACAGACATCACTTTTGTTGTTGATGGGAACTTTGGAATATTTTTCGCTGATGGCACTATTTTAAGGCCAGTGGAAAAAAGTCATTTTCATGATCAGCGGTCAAACCGTTAACAACAAACAAACAAAACAGCAGGTTTATGATAAAACACAAACAGCAGGTGTACGATGATTAAATACTAATAAAAATGTCACTGTGATCTTCTCCCCAGCCCTGAACACTGAACAGGCAGGTTGATGATCTGATACATGCAGAGGTGAGGACAGGTCAGCAACGACCATCTGTCACCATCTGGGCTCAGATGTTTACATCCTCCTCTGGGACAGGAAACATCGGCTCTACCGTGTTTCTGCGATACGCAGCGGTCACTGTTCTATAGACTGTTTCTACGATACGCAGCGGTCACTGTTCTATAGACTTTGAGTAAGAGATGAACATTAACAAAAAAAAAGTCTTCTAAATCATGACAGTTGCTCAACATTCTTCATACAATTACAATGTAGGCATTTAGCAGACGCTCTTAATCCAGAGCGACTTACATTAAGCAAGAACAAAAGCATGGGAATACATCACAAAAAAGCATTTATCATGAAACATGCGTAAGCTAAGAAAGTAACAGTGGAATATCTATATTATGAGACTATACATATAAACTATATATCTATACTACTATGCTATACATATGTATATCTATGGCGTGCTATGACTACATGCAATGCAATTATAGTGCTGTCTACATAACATGCTATAAGTCTGTATCAAATGCTATCTAAGTCTACAGATACAGAAGTGCTATCTAAGGGGGTAGGGTAAGTGCTATGGGCCATGATGGAGTCTGAAAAGGTGGGTTTTCAGACTACGGCGGAAGATTGGGAGTGATGCTGCAGTTCTGACTGCAATGGGAAGTGCATTCCACAGTTTTGGAGCCAGAAGTCGGGGACCACCAGAATTATCTGTACTTGGCCGCGGACCCCCATCTGAAAATATGTAGTTACAGCAAGCCCCCCCCCCCCCCCCCCCCCCCAGAAGAAAAAAACTAATACTGTAATAATAATAAAAATCACACCCCTGTGAAGTGAGCAGCACCGCTCACTTCACAGGGGTGTGATTTTTATTATTATTACAGTATTAGTTTTTTTCTTATGAAAGCAGAGAGTCTTCTGTTTCATACGGTATATAGTATGTACATGTCGCTATAGGCCTTATTTTGTGAATAATAGTTGTTCTGGACCATGCCTTCTCTAAAGTTATCTCTGGTGGGCGCAAGCTGCATTCAATAACCAATTACTGACAAACTGTACATGGGATCAATGTGTACTCTTTTCCTCCTAAAAGTAGACATTCAGGGCTTTCAATCGGTGTACAGTATGTATAGGATATTATTTGTGTTCATTTTTATATCTGTCTGTCAATGTCTGTCAACTTCAACCTTCCATAACTCTGCTGTCTGTTCAAGCGAGCAGAGTTCAGGCAAAAGCAGGCGTTACGAAAAGGTCAATATCTCCAGAATGGAAGATGGTAAAATCAAAGTAAATTTTTTTTAATTGAAGTGGACAAGTTAGGCTTTCTTTTGATGTATGCGCTGTGATTCTCGCTATAAGAGAACATTTTGCTGTGGGCCCCGAAACAGTTTGTTCGTTCAATGTTAATCCCTTAGCACCACCTACGTAGCGCTGCCTTGCAGAATAGCCCAGCAGCAAGTGAGTTAAAATGTGTCACAGACCTGGCCCAATAGGAGAAGTCGTAGTTAAAGTGTGTCACAGACCTGGCCCAATAGGAGAAGTCGTAGTTAAAGTGTGTCACAGACCTGGCCCAATAGGAGAAGTCGTAGTTAAAGTGTGTCACAGACCTGTACCCAATAGGAGAAGTCGTAGTTAAAGTGTGTCACAGACCTGGCCCAGTAGGAGAAGTCGTAGTTAAAGTGTGTCACAGACCTGTACCCAATAGGAGAAGTCGTAGTTAAAGTGTGTCACAGACCTGTACCCAATAGGAGAAGTCGTAGTTAAAGTGTGTCACAGACCTGGCCCAATAGGAGAAGTCGTAGTTAAAGTGTGTCACAGACCTGTACCCAATAGGAGAAGTCGTAGTTAAAGTGTGTCACAGACCTGGCCCAATAGGAGAAGTCGTAGTTAAAGTGTGTCACAGACCTGGCCCAATAGGAGAAGTCGTAGTTAAAATGTGTCACAGACCTGGCCCAATAGGAGAAGTCGTAGTTAAAGTGTGTCACAGACCTGGCCCAGTAGGAGAAGTCGTAGTTAAAGTGTGTCACAGACCTGTACCCAATAGGAGAAGTCGTAGTTAAAGTGTGTCACAGACCTGGCCCAATAGGAGAAGTCGTAGTTAAAGTGTGTCACAGACCTGGCCCAATAGGAGAAGTCGTAGTTAAAGTGTGTCACAGACCTGGCCCAATAGGAGAAGTCGTAGTTAAAATGTGTCACAGACCTGTACCCAATAGGAGAAGTCGTAGTTAAAGTGTGTCACAGACCTGTACCCAATAGGAGAAGTCGTAGTTAAAGTGTGTCACAGACCTGTACCCAATAGGAGAAGTCGTAGTTAAAGTGTGTCACAGACCTGTACCCAATAGGAGAAGTCGTAGTTAAAGTGTGTCACAGACCTGTACCCAATAGGAGAAGTCGTAGTTAAAGTGTGTCACAGACCTGGCCCAGTAGGAGAAGTCGTAGTTAAAGTGTGTCACAGACCTGTACCCAATAGGAGAAGTCGTAGTTAAAGTGTGTCACAGACCTGGCCCAATAGGAGAAGTCGTAGTTAAAGTGTATCACAGAACTGTACCCAATAGGAGAAGTCGTAGTTAAAGTGTGTCACAGAACTGTACCCAATAGGAGAAGTCGTAGTTAAAGTGTGTCACAGACCTGGCCCAATAGGAGAAGTCGTAGTTAAAGTGTGTCACAGACCTGGCCCAATAGGAGAAGTCGTAGTTAAAGTGTGTCACAGACCTGGCCCAATAGGAGAAGTCGTAGTTAAAGTGTGTCACAGACCTGGCCCAATAGGAGAAGTCGTAGTTAAAGTGTGTCACAGAACTGTACCCAATAGGAGAAGTCGTAGTTAAAGTGTGTCACAGACCTGGCCCAATAGGAGAAGTCGTAGTTAAAGTGTGTCACAGACCTGGCCCAATAGGAGAAGTCGTAGTTAAAGTGTGTCACAGACCTGTACCCAATAGGAGAAGTCGTAGTTAAAGTGTGTCACAGACCTGTACCCAATAGGAGAAGTCGTAGTTAAAGTGTGTCACAGACCTGGCCCAGTAGGAGAAGTCGTAGTTAAAGTGTATCACAGAACTGTACCCAATAGGAGAAGTCGTAGTTAAAGTGTGTCACAGAACTGTACCCAATAGGAGAAGTCATAGTTAAAGTGTGTCACAGACCTGGCCCAGTAGGAGAAGTCGTAGTTAAAGTGTGTCACAGACCTGGCCCAATAGGAGAAGTCGTAGTTAAAGTGTGTCACAGACCTGTACCCAATAGGAGAAGTCGTAGTTAAAGTGTATCACAGACCTGGCCCAATAGGAGAAGTCGTAGTTAAAGTGTGTCACAGACCTGTACCCAATAGGAGAAGTCGTAGTTAAAGTGTGTCACAGACCTGTACCCAATAGGAGAAGTCGTAGTTAAAGTGTATCACAGACCTGTACCCAATAGGAGAAGTCGTAGTTAAAGTGTGTCACAGACCTGTACCCAATAGGAGAAGTCGTAGTTAAAGTGTGTCACAGACCTGTACCCAATAGGAGAAGTCGTAGTTAAAGTGTATCACAGACCTGGCCCAGTAGGAGAAGTCGTAGTTAAAGTGTGTCACAGACCTGGCCCAGTAGGAGAAGTCGTAGTTAAAGTGTGTCACAGACCTGTACCCAATAGGAGAAGTCGTAGTTAAAGTGTGTCACAGACCTGGCCCAATAGGAGAAGTCGTAGTGGAAGGGTCCCGTCAGCTCTCCGGCCTTCTCCAGGACAGGGACGACGGGGCTGTCGTTGGCGTTGTCTCCCCCCTCCCCCTCCCCCTCCTCGGCCGCACGGCGCTCTCTCTCCTGGCGGCGCAGGGCGATCTCCTGCAGCTGCTGCTCCACACGCTGCTCCTCAACGCTGCGCAGCGGGCCCAGGACCAGAGCAGGCTCGCTCTCTATCGAGGACCTGGGAGAGAGAGAGACCTCATTATGACCTCATTACAGACCCAGGACCAGAGACCTCATTATGACCTCATTACAGACCCAGGACCAGAGCAGGCTCGCTCTTTATGGACGACCTGGGAGGGGATGGGAGGGGAGGGGGGAGTAGAGATAGTATAGACCAGGGGTGGGCAACTTTGACGATGGCGAGGGCCAATATATTTCCACACTCACTCCAGTGAACTGTTAACATAACTACATTGGACACAAAAAGACAGCAGCATTTGAATACTGGTCATTAAGTACTAGTCATTTAATACTAGTCATGAAGTAATTAAAGCGGGTTTGGAACAGCTGAAATCAATACTATATCAGTATTCTGATATTAACCTGAGGGCCACATTAAGTGAAGGTGGGCCGCCAGTTGCCCAGCCCTGGTATAGAGAAATAAATAATAAATGTAGAGATATAGAAAGAGAGAAAGAGACTTACATTTTTGTGTTACGCAATTTTTGTGTTCACACAAACACTCAACATTGTCCATTCGTTGTCAATGGCATTGCAATGTTTGTGTTAGGACGAAAATGTATTTTGTCAACAGTTGCGACAGACGGAACAAGGTTATCCTCATTACAGACAGACAGACAGACAGACAGGCCTACTCATGTCTACTGAAAAAGGTTATCCTCATTACTTAAAGGTTAAAGGTTATGCTCATTACTTAAAGGTTATCCTCATTACTTTAAGGTTGTCCTCATTACTTAAAGGTTAAAGGTTATCCTCATTACTTAAAGGTTAAAGGTTATCCTCATTACTTAAAGGTTATCCTCATTACTTTAAAGGTTAAAGATTATCCTCATTACTTAAAGGTTATCCTCATTACTTAAAGGTTAAAGGTTATCCTCATTAATTAAAGGTTATCCTCATTCATTTAAATGTTAAAGGTTATCCTCATTACTTAAAGGTCAAAGGTTACCCTCATTACTTAAAGGTTAAAGGTTATCCTCATTACTTAAAGGTTATCCTCATTACTTAAAGGTTAAAGGTTATCCTCATTACTTAAAGGTTAAAGGTTATCCTCAATACTTAAAGGTTAAATGTTAAATGTTATCTTCATTACTTAAAGGTTAAAGGTTATCCTCATTACTTAAAGGTTATCCTCATTACTTTAAAGGTTAAAGGTTATCCTCATTACTTTAAAGGTTAAAGGTTATCCTCATTACTTTAAAGGTTAAAGGTTATCCTCATTACTTAAAGGTTAAAGGTTATCCTCATTACTTAAAGGTTAAAGGTTATCCTCATTACTTAAAGGTTAAAGGTTATCCTCATTACTTACAAGTTAAAGGTTATCCTCATTACTTAAAGGTTATCCTCATTACTTAAAGGTTAAAGGTTATCCTCATTACTTAAAGGTATCCTCATTACTTTAAAGGTTAAAGGTTATCCTCATTACTTTAAAGGTTAAAGGTTATCCTCATTACTTTAAAGGTTAAAGGTTATCCTCATCACTTAAAGGTTAAAGGTTATCCTCATTACTTGATGGTGACGGTGACGTCCAGGATCTTGTCCGTGGTGACGAGGCCGGTCATGTGGTGTCTGACCGCGGTCAGCGTCAGGATGGACGGGGCAGACCTGGAGGGAAGACCACATTCTACAAATCATTCTAAATCATGACACTTTTGTTGCTTGCACTATTTCATGTCGAAGACCCCCAGAATTATTATGTTATCGGCCGTGGACCCCAATTTAAAAAAATGTTGTTCCAGGGACAACAAAAGCAAAGATTGGAGCTAAAAACTTTCACTCTGAAAGAATATGTATATTCAAAGACCAGCGCCACATTTTCACGATTTGTCAAAAAATAGCAGATCTACAAGCTCGTATCATAATAATGCCTAAAGAACACCAAAAGGGGTTCCCGCCCGGAACGGGTTAAATGGGGGTTGAACGTGCAGAAGAGGGAATAACACATGGATGAACCAGAGAGCGAGAGAGAGCGACCGAGCGAGCGAGAGAGAGAGAGAGAGATGGAGGAGGAGGAGAGAGAAACGCAAAGACAAGATGGATGAGCGTGCAGCGGTTCAAACCGTACTTACGTGTCGTAAGTGTAGTAGTCCTGCTCGAACTGGTGGCAGGAGCGCGGGGTGACTTTGTAAACACCTGGTTGGGAGAAAAAATGACATTTTGAGATGATTTATCACTTTGTTCCCGTGTTATATTTAGTTGTGTGCCTGCAAGGCACCTTCTGGGGGCAAAACATGCTACTCCGATTATACACGAGAGAGAGAGAGGGTTAGGGTGCGTCTTGTTAGGCCACACGGGGTGCTATGTTTAGCTAACGGGAGGCGGTGGCGGGGTGCTATGTTTAGCTAACGGGAGGTGGTGGCGGGGGGGATTTACCGGGCTTGGAGAGGCAGAAGCGGTTGACTCCCTTAGAGAGGTTGTACACTCCGACGTTCTCGGGTTTGCTGCCGTCTTGGAAGAACTCCTGTGTGAACACAAAATGGTAAATGGTGCATTTATCCAAGGCGCTTTACATAGATTGTGCATTACATTCACACACACATTGTTTGTCATGTTTATTTCGAATATGCCAATAAACAGAACAATTCCTTGCATTTCACAATGAAGAATTAATTAAATTAAAATAGTTAACAAAAAAAAAAAAAAAAAAAAGTAAAATAAAATAAATAAATCTAAGCATATCGGAAAAGGAGTGAGAAGAAGTAAAAACTTATAAACTCCCACCCCTCTATAACTGAAATCACTCGCTGTATTCTGTGCCAGTTAAGCTGCTCTTCAAGAGTAATGCTAGTATACATATAAACATATGAACACCCATACATCCACATTATACATATCCAATGATTGTCTATTTTAATATATAGACAATTTAATACCAATATAACAAAACATTCTACACAAATATAATATAATATAATATAATATAATATAATATAATATAATATAATATAATATAATATACATAAATATAATATATTTTGAGTACTCGCTTTTGAAATAAATTTTCACATTCATACACAGATTGCGGCGGAAGCCATGCAAGGCACCAACCAGCACATCGGGAGCAATTTGGGGTTCAGTGTCTTGCCCAAGGACACTTCGACATGTAGACAGGAGGAGGAGCCGGGATTCGAACCGCCGACCCACGGATCATTGGAGACCTGCTCTACCTCCTGAGCCACAGTCGCCACACACACACACGTCGTCGACTAAAACTAACACGAAAAATGTTCGTCGACTACCTTTTCCACTGAGGAAAACTAAATGGAAACTAAATTAAAACTATGCTATGGTGAATAAAACTAAGACTAAATATACTGACAATTTTGTCAACAAATAAAAACTAGACTAAAATGTTAGGAAGGGACTAGTGGACAACAGATCCACTATAAGTCATTTTACACTTGGTTGCATGCTGAAAATAGCAGATCTACAAGCTCACAAAAGCGTCGCAGCGCAGCTATTTTCAGCAAGTGTAAAATAAGTCATTATGACGGCAACAAGGCCCGCAAAAATACATTTTAGTCGACTAAATCACCTGTAGATTTAGTCGACTAAAATCTTATGACATTTAGTCGACTAAAACTAGACTAACACCAATACATTCCAGGTGACTAAAATGTGACTAAAACTAAATGAAAACTATTCAGGAGACTATGACTAAAACTAGAATAGAAATTTGCTGCCAAAAACAACACTGACACACACACACACACACACACACACACACACACGGTGTTACTGACCAGAGTGATGGCGTGAGACAGTGAGCAGCGCAGAATGTAGCCGATCTGTCGGAACTCCACCCCGAGGACGTCCGACTCCAGAACCTCCACCTCCACAGACTTGTGTTTCCAACACCACTCTTCATGGGAGATACTGGCTGTGTTCACCACAGAGACACAACGTTAGGAGATACTGGATGGTGTTCACCACAAAGACACAACGTTAGGAGATACTGGATATGTTCACCACAGAGACACAACGTTAGGAGATACTGGATATGTTCACCACAGAGACACAACGTTAGGAGATACTGGCTGTGTTCACCACAGAGACACAACGTTAGGAGATACTGGATGTGTTCACCACAGAGACACAACGTTAGGAGATACTGGATGGTGTTCACCACAAAGACACAACGTTAGGAGACAAATTCTGGTGGGCCTTGATGCCGTCGTAATGACTGATCTTACACTTACTGAAAATAGCAGATCTACAAGCTCACAACGCGTCGCACTGCGACGCGTTGTGAGCTTGTATTCCCTGTTGCTGTTGTGAGCTTGTATTCCCTGTTGCACTAAATACGGTGTCCTAACTAACAACGAACCTTTGTATTTCCCCGGCAGGATGTTTTCGAAGGAGAAGCTGAGGGTGTCGGTGCTTCCCGAAAGACCCACGGTCCTCCTCTCACCCTGACGGCTCACTGGCTGCAACGTCACCGACAGGTCATCGCAGGACGCTGCAGGTCAAAAGGTCAGGAAAGGTACAAAGAAGAAGCAAAGATTTGAGTTAAAAGCGTTCGCTATGAAAGAATATATATATTCAAAGATTTGTGCCGCATTCACAATTTACAATTTAGGCATTTAGCAGACGCTCTTAATCCAGAGCGACTTACATTAAGCAAGAACAAAAAGCATGGGAATACATCACATAAAAACATTTATCATGAAACATGCGTAAGCTAAGAAAGTAACAGTGGAATATCTATATAATGAAACTATACATATAAATCTCACGAATATTCACGAAACAGCAGATCTACAAGCTCGTACAGCACGGCACTCGGTACCGCACTATGAGCTTGTAGATCTGCTATTTTTCAATGTGTATACCACCCGTTTACCTAGACAGTAGACTTTGCCCGACACCGAGGCCATGAACTGGGTGAAGAGCAGCTCGGAGATGGGCCGGTCCACCAGAGACATCTCCAGGGCTGCGGGCTGCAGAGCCAGTCCAGCCTTCACCTCCACCTCTGGGAGAGACACCTGATGGAGGCAGTAGGATAGTTCATTAGTTCAGACACCTGATGGAGGCAGTAGGATAGTTCATTAGTTCAGACACCTGATGGAGGCAGTAGGATAGTTCATTAGTTCAGACACCTGATGGAGGCAGTAGGATAGTTCATTAGCTGAGACACCTGATGGAGGCAGTAGGATAGTTCATTAGTTCAGAGACACCTGATGGAGGCAGTAGGATAGTTCATTAGTTCAGACACCTGATGGAGGCAGTAGGATAGTTCATTAGCTGAGACACCTGCCGACAACACGGAAGTACCCTCACTAAAAACACCGGGACAACGCTCCACACGTCCCAAACTCTTCTCCCTTCTGGCTCCAAAACTGTGGAATGCACGTCCCATTGCAGTCAGAACTGCAGCATCACTCCCAATCTTCCGCCGTAGTCTGAAAACCCACCTTTTCAGACTCCATCATGGCCCATAGCACTTACCCTACCCCCTTAGATAGCATTTCTGTAGACTTAGCATTTGATACATGTGATGTATTCCCATGCTTTTTTTTTGTTCTTGCTTAACTCCTTCAGCGCCACCTGGTGGTCACCAGTTTAGGCTCTGAGTGCCAATTCTCCCATTATAAAAAAAGAGAGGGCGTTAAAAAAAAAAAAAAAAAAAAAAAAATTGTAAAAAAAAGAAAGAAAAAATGTTCACGTCAAGGACCCCCAGAATTATATGTAATTGGCTGCCGACTGAAAATATGTAGTTCCAGGAACCCCCCCCTTAGTTTGATCATAAGATCAAATGACTGAATGTCAGTCTCCAGGTTGTCTTCAGAATATGTATGACACTGATTTACTGCAGTTGATTTAGTCAAACAAAATGTATTTTGTCTGCCCTTGATGCCGTCGTAATGACATATTTTACACTTCTTAAAATAGCAGATCTACAAGCTCACTGGGAGCTTGTAGATCAGCATGCAACTAATTGTAAAATGACTTATACTGGATCTCTTGTCCACTGGTCCCTTTCCTAACAATTTAGTCTAGTTTTTATTTGTTGACAAAATTTGTCAGTATATTTAGTCTTTTAGTCGTCATAGCTTAGTGTTAATTTAGTTTCCATGTAGTTTTCGTCAGTGGAAAAAGGCAGTCGGACGAACCTTTTCCGTCTTAAGTTTTAGTCGAGGAAAACAACACCGTTACCAATAATAACAGCTAAGATCGGTAAGCCTTACGTGGATGCTGTAGTCTCCGGGTTTGGCCTGGAAGCAGAACGCGCCCTGGTGGTCAGAGTCGGTGGTCTGGCTGCTGGACATGTTGTCCTGACCCCCTCCTCCCCGCGGGGTCAGGGTGACCTTGTAGCGACCCTGCTGCTTCATGCCCTCTGGAAGCTGGCTGACGGAGATCTGTCCACACGCACTGAACCTGGACAGACAGACGGACACAGGGTCAGATTATACACACACAAACACACACACCTCAATCTCATATGTAATCCACGTAAACAGTGGTGTAACTAAGTACATTTACATAAAGTAGCTATGATCAATATGTCAATTTTAATGACCTTTTTTTTTGTTTTTGGTATCCAGACAGCCAGCAATGAGTAAAACGCTCCCAAAACAATGTAGTCTCTGTGACACATCTAGGGGGCGCTGTGACACATCTAGGGGGCGCAATCTGCATTAAAAGATGTTCCTAGAAGCTTTGTCATTGGTCGGAAAAATAAATTTGAATTCCGGACTTTTTACTTGTAACAAAGTATTTCTACATTGCAGTAAAAAACTTTTACCGAAGTAAAACATTTTGAGTTCTTTTAACAGTTAATCCATTTGAACCCCTTTTGGTGTTATAGCATTACGTTATGCTTTAGCCATTTAAAAATAGCAGACCTACAAGCTCAAAGAACGACTGACTATAGAAACATAGCTTTTTCAGAATACTGTCATTTTCAAACAGACATTTTTAGAATCTGATCTCAGGTCAGAATGGGTTAACCCTCTTGTGACCAGAGAGGCCATAGATCCATAGATATTTAACCCTCTTGTGACCAGAGAGGCCATAGATCCATAGAGATTTAACCCTCTTGTGACCAGAGAGGCCATAGATCCATATAGATTTAACCCTCTTGTGACCAGAGAGGCCATAGATCCATAGATATTTAAAAAAGCAGATGCCTCATTGGCCCGCTGCAGTTGGTTGGATCGATGCGTGTTGAAGGAAGGGGCGGAGCCATCTACACCGGGGAGAGGAAGTATGCGCCCGGAAGAGTGGAAGGCTATACGTTACGTCACGCCGCCACTCAAGTGATTACTGGCCAATCAAAGCGCATCTTTTCCGGGACTTATCAGACCCCCCAACATGCACTCTGTGACGCAACGCTCATGCTTCCGCAGGGCTTAGCAAGGAATCTGGGGAAATGTTTGCCTTCCCTTGAGCACATTATACCCAGACCTACCCTGCTGTGATGATGTCAGGCAGCTGGGGCGTGTTGGGAGCAATCTTAACCGTGATTGGCTCAAAGTACATGAGCTCCTTCTGGGTGCGGATGGTGTAGGTCCCCGCGGTCATGTTCTCCAAGCGGTACGACCCGTCCTCCTTGGTGACCACTGAGGACAGACAGAGGGACAATTAGTCCTCCTTTGTGACCACTGAGGACAGACAGAGGGACAATTAGTCCTCCTTAGTGACCACTGAGGACAGACAGAGGGACAATTAGTCCTCCTTAGTGACCACTGAGGACAGACAGAAGGACAATTAGTCCTCCTTTGTGACCACTGAGGACAGACAGAGGGACAATTAGTCCTCCTTAGTGACCACTGAGGACAGACAGAGGGACAATTAGTCCTCCTTAGTGACCACTGAGGACAGACAGAGGGACAATTAGTCCTCCTTAGTGACCACTGAGGACAGACAGAGGGACAATTAGTCCTCCTTTGTGACCACTGAGGACAGACAGAGGGACAATTAGTCCTCCTTTGTGACCACTGAGGACAGACAGAGGGACAATTAGTCCTCCTTTGTGACCACTGAGGACAGACAGAGGGACAATTAGTCCTCCTTAGTGACCACTGAGGACAGACAGAGGGACAATTAGTCCTCCTTGGTGACCACTGAGGACAGACAGAGGGACAATTAGTCCTCCTTGGTGACCACTGAGGACAGACAGAGGGACAATTAGTCCTCCTTAGTGACCACTGAGGACAGACAGAGGGACAATTAGTCCTCCTTAGTGACCACTGAGGACAGACAGAGGGACAATTAGTCCTCCTTTGTGACCACTGAGGACAGACAGAGGGACAATTAGTCCTCCTTTGTGACCACTGAGGACAGACAGAGGGACAATTAGTCCTCCTTGGTGACCACTGAGGACAGACAGAGGGACAATTAGTCCTCCTTTGTGACCACTGAGGACAGACAGAGGGACAATTAGTCCTCCTTAGTGACCACTGAGGACAGACAGAGGGACAATTAGTCCTCCTTTGTGACCACTGAGGACAGACAGAGGGACAATTAGTCCTCCTTTGTGACCACTGAGGACAGACAGAGGGACAATTAGTCCTCCTTTGTGACCACTGAGGACAGACAGAGGGACAATTAGTCCTCCTTGCAGTGTTGTTTTCGTCGACTAAAACTAAGATGAAAAATGTTCGTCGACTACCTTTTTTCACTGACAAAAACTAAATAAAAACTAAATGAAGGCTATCTATGATGACTAAAACTAAGACTAAATATACTGACAATTTCGTCAACAAATAAAAACTAGACTAAAATGTTAGTAAGGGACTAGTGGACAAGAGATCCAGTTTTATGCTGGGTTGCATGCTGAAAATAGCAGATATACAATCTCACAATGCGTCGCGCTGCGACGCGTTGTGAGATTGTATATCAGCAACCAAGTGTAAAATGACTTATACTGGATATCTTGTCCACTAGTCCCTTCCTAACATTTTAGTCTAGTTTTTATTTGTTGACATAATTGTCAGTATATTTAGTCTTAGTTTTATTCACCATAGCATAGTTTTAATTTAGTTTCCATTTAGTTTTCTTCAGTGGAAAAGGTAGTCGACGAACATTTTTCGTCTTAGTTTTAGTCGACGAAAACAACACTGATGCCATCTGGGACAAGGAATAGGAGATGCAGATTTTGTCTACTGTATTGTTCTCTGCTGGACCCTCTCAGGTTTTGTCTACTGTATTGTTCTCTGCTGGACCCTCAGGTTTTGTCTACTGTATTGTTCTCTGCTGGACCCTCAGGTTTTGTCTACTGTATTGTTCTCTGCTGGACCCTCTCAGGTTTTGTCTACTGTATTGTTCTCTGCTGGACCCTCAGGTTTTGTCTACTGTATTGTTCTCTGCTGGACCCTCTCAGGTTTTGTCTACTGTATTGTTCTCTGCTGGACCCTCTCAGGTTTTGTCTACTGTATTGTTCTCTGCTGGACCCTCTACTGTATTGTTCTCTGCTGGACCCTCTCAGGTTTTGTCTACTGTATTGTTCTCTGCTGGACCCTCAGGTTTTGTCTACTGTATTGTTCTCTGCTGGACCCTCTCAGGTTTTGTCTACTGTATTGTTCTCTGCTGGACCCTCTCAGGTTTTGTCTACTGTATTGTTCTCTGCTGGACCCTCTCAGGTTTTGTCTACTGTATTGTTCTCTGCTGGACCCTCTCAGGTTTTGTCTACTGTATTGTTCTCTGCTGGACCCTCTCAGGTTTTGTCTACTGTATTGTTCTCTGCTGGACCCTCTCAGGTTTTGTCTACTGTATTGTTCTCTGCTGGACCCTCAGGTTTTGTCTACTGTATTGTTCTCTGCTGGACCCTCTCAGGTTTTGTCTACTGTATTGTTCTCTGCTGGACCCTCTCCAAAACGAGACGATACATATAACGGGGGTATCCTTTCAATAAAGTTTCATAATTGAGAAAGAGAAAAATAATTGTGTTATTTTTTTAATCTGCTGCTTTCTTCCGTTTTAGCGATTTTAGCCATTTTGACACGGGGGGGGAGGGGCGGGGGCATTCGAACATGGGGCTAAATATGTTTTTGATTACATTTTATAGCCATTTCTTTTTGGTGTTGGCATCATGTTATGCTTTAGCAAATTGAAAAATAGCAGATCTACAAGCTCATAGCGCGCCACCGAGTGCAGGCATAGTCGGGTTACCTTTGATCTGGTTGTTGAGATACACCGTGGCGTCAGGAAGCCCCTCCCCCTCCAAGCTGTTGAGGACCCGGCCCGTCACCGAGAACCCCATCACACGGAAAATAGGCTGCAGGGGGACAATGAACCAGGGGTTAAAGGTCACAGAGAACCCAATGAACCAGGGGTTAAAGGTCACAGAGAACCCAATGAACCAGGGGTTAAAGGTCACAGAGAACCCCATCACACGGAAAATAGGCTGCAGGGGGACAATGAACCAGGGGTTAAAGGTCACAGAGAACCCCATCACACGGAAAATAGGCTGCAGGGGGACAATGAACCAGGGGTTAAAGGTCACAGAGAAATCCATCACACGGAAAATAGGCTGCAGAGAGAAACAATGAACCAGGGGTTAAAGGTCACCGAGAACCCCATCACACGGAAAATAGGCTGCAGGGGGACAATGAACCAGGGGTTAAAGGTCACAGAGAACCCAATGAACCAGGGGTTAAAGGTCACAGAGAACCCCATCACACGGAAGATAGGCTGCAGGGGGACAATGAACCAGGGGTTAAAGGTCACAGAGAACCCCATCACACGGAAGATAGGCTGCAGGGGGACAATGAACCAGGGGTTAAAGGTCACACTAAGGCATTCACTTCTAGTCATTTTTACTAGTTGACTAGTCGACTAGTTGTTTAACCCATTTTGACCTGAGATCAGATTTTAAAAAAAAGTCTGTTTGAAAATGACAGTTTTCTGAAAAAGCTATGTTTCTCAGTCAGTCGTTCTTCGATTTTTCAAAAATAGCAGACCTACTACAAGCTCTTAGCGCGCCACTCGGTGGCGCGCTATGAGCTTGTAGATCTGCTATTTTTCAATAAAAATATAACAATGCTAACACCAAAAGGGGTTAACTGTTCAGTAGTATTCAGGTAGTATCAGAATTTAAATATCTTGGAATTACACTAGACTCAAACTTTTTTTTTTTTTTTTAAGATATTTTTTTGCGGCTTACGCCTTTTATTGTTTTTTTTTGAAGGGACAGACAGTAGGCTGACAGGAAACGGGAGAGAGATGGGGGAAGACATGCAGTAAAGGCCGTGTCGGGCTCGGGAGTCGAACCCGCGGCACACTGCGACTGGATTACCAGTCGGGTGCCCAGACGGTTACGCCACCGCCTGGGCCACTAGACTCAAACTTGACATTTAAAAAGCATGTTATAAAAATGTAGCCAATAAAATCAAATTCAATTTATCCAATTTCAGACACATATAAGACCATAATCTAACAACAGATGCAGCTAAACTCTTCATGCATTCACACATAACCTACTGTTTCACAACCCCGTCAGAGACAAACCAGACAACTTTAAAACCCATAGAATCACTGTACAAACAGACATTAAAAACACTGGATCAAAAGCCCATCCGTTAACCACCATTGCCATATAGTTCAAAAGTACAACTTATTTAATTTTAACAGCTTCAAACACTTTGCAGATTCTTGTCTCATGTTTAAGATCTTAAAGGACAACTTTAGTTTTTTTCAACCAAGGTTCATGTTTTAGGTTGTTATTAGAGAAACTAAAAGGTGAGTGTTATTTTTTTTCATTTGCTGCTTTCTTTCGTTTTAGGGATTTTAGCTCTTTTTGACAGGGGGGGCGGGGGCATTCGAGCATGAGGCAAAATGTGTATTTTTTTACAACATTTTATGGTGATTTATTTTTGTATTATTTACTATAGTCCTAATAAACCCCAGGAAATTACATCTGGCCACAGAAGATCACAGGATCTACTGAATGTGAAGGTAGCCTACTGGGGGGAGGCTTATACTGTGTGTATAGGCTCAATATGTCAGTTTGACACATTCAATAGTTCCTGTGATCTTTTGTGGTCTTGGGCTTTATTAGGACTATAGTAAATAATAAAAAAATAAATCGCCATAATATTTTGTAAAAAAACACATATTTAGCCCCATGCTCGAATGCCCCCGCCCCCCTGTCAAAAACTGCTAAAATCCCAAAAACGAAAGAAAGCAGCAAATGAAAGAAAATGAACACTCACCTTTTAGTTTCTCTAATAACCTAAAACATGAAACTTAGTTGAAAAAAACTAAAGTTGTCCTTTAAATGGACTTGCCACTGAACCAGTTCATAGATCGAAGGGACAGTGGTGACAGAGCAACAAGGGCGACTACCAGAGGAGACTGAAGTGCCAATCAGACGTAGTGTGTTTGGTAAAACGGTCTTCTCTGTTAGAGCCTCCCATCACTGGAACAGTCTCTGTTAGAGGAGCCTCCCATCACTGGAACAGTCTCTGTCAGAGCCTCCCATCACTGGAACAGTCTCCCCACAGAATTAAGAGAGGCCTCCAACTATCTGACCTTAAAATTCAACCTGAAAAGGGGGCTAAAAACAACTCAAATCTGTAATCATGAGTAACTATCAGCACTATTTAGTATTTATCACCGGTGTCATTTCTCACTTCACTTTGCCGTTGTTCTGTCCCCTGTACCATGTTGATCTGTTCCTGTATTGTACTGTATTGTCAGGGTTTCCTGCACAATGTTGTTGGCATGGCGCTGCGCCATGCTTGAAATAAATTGCGCCATGCCAAGCTAGGGGGCTAGTGAATCATGGTGTGTGTGTGATATGAAATGTCCAGTACCTCCCCAGTACCTCCCCCAGTGCCTCCCCCAGTGCCTCCCCCAGTGTCTGCCCAGTGGCTCCCCAGTACCTCCCCTGAGTGCCTCCCCAGTGTCCCCTGAGTGCCTCCCCAGTGTCCCCTGAGTGCCTCCCCAGTGTCCCCTGAGTGCCTCCCCAGTGTCCCCTGAGTGCCTCCCCAGTGTCCCCCTGAGTGCCTCCCCAGTGTCCCCTGAGTGCCTCCCCAGTGTCCCCCTGAGTGCCTCCCCAGTGTCCCCCTGAGTGCCTCCCCAGTGTCCCCCTGAGTGCCTCCTCAGTGTCCCCCTGAGTGCCTCCCCAGTGTCCCCCTGAGTGCCTCCCCAGTGTCCCCTGAGTGCCTCCCCAGTGTCCCCCTGAGTGCCTCCCCAGTGTCTCCCCAGTGGCTGCAGTTTCTCCCCAGTGCCTCCCCAGTGTCTCCCCAGTGCCTCCCCAGTGTCTCCCCAGTGTCCCCCTGAGTGCCTCCCCAATGTCTCCCCAGTGCCTCCCCAGTGCCTCCCCACCTCACAACAGCACAACACCAGTCCTCCACATCCATAAAATAAATCTAGGCTATAGTTTCACAAGTGCCTATGCAGCCTATATGCACAACCAATTGTTTTAATGCAAAGTGGTATATATTATATTCTGTGAAATGTTTCAGGGTTTCCTGCACAATGTTGTTGGCATGGCGCTGTACCATGCTTGAAATAAATCGCGCCATGCCAAGCTTTTTTTTTTTTTTAGGGGGCTAGTGAATCATGGTGTGTGTGTGTGATATGAAATGTCCAGTACCTCCCCAGAGCCTCCCCAGTGCCACCCCAGTGTCTGCCCAGTGGCTCCCCCAGAGCCTCCCCAGTGCCACCCCAGTGGCTCAGTGGCTTTCGCCGCGCGTGCTCCCAGCACCATGCCAAAGCTTTTTCCTGCAGGAAACACTGATTGTATTGTGTTTTTGTATGGACATGGTGTTGGGGCATCAACGCATGGTGTTGTGTGCAGGCACACTACACTTTGTCCTCCTTTTATCTGTATTGTGTTTTTGTATGGACGTAGTGTTGGGTGCTTGCACATATGCACACATGGCATCAACACATGGTGTTGTGTGCAGGCACACTACACTTTGTCCTTTTTATCATTCATTTTTTAAGAGCCTGCCCAGGGACTACAGATGAAATTTAGCTTCGGCTAACTCTGGCCCATTTACATTGATGTGAAAACTGACATGTTGATTAATGAGCTTTGTCCTTGTGAAAAAATAATACCTTTTTTTACATACCTATTATGTAAAAATAATACCAATAAAATAACTGTGTACATTGGTGACTATAACTATAATCTACCTGATCTTGAGGCCTACAAAATCGGGGGGGAAAATATTTAATTTGTTTTATCAACTAGTCAACTAGTACCAAAAAGGTTGACTAGTGGATTTACTAGTCAATTTACTAGTCGAGCAATGGTTGGTCGATTTACTAGTCGACTAGTAAACTAGTCGACTAGATGCTTAATGAATGCCCTAGTTGACATTAAAGGTGTAGGGAAACGGAAATGGTGATCAATTAATTTTGACGTTTCAACATGAAACACCGGTCTGAAGTTTCTGAACCAATCAGAGTGTCGCATCCCTTCAGGCGATGGGACGGTAGCTAGGGACGGTAGCTATGCTATACACAACACGCATGGTGTGTGTTTGTTTACAAATCAGATTGTCGGCCAGCTACACCAGTTTACCGTTATGTGGCTTATTTCTACCCTATAATGTTTTCAGATACATATAAACTTTATTACAGGCTCGTGGCCCACAAGGTAAGACAGTACAGTAGGGATCACAAATACGAGAATACAAATAAAATAAAAATACAGTACATTTACCCAGCCCCACAGGTTACCACTCTAGGCGAGGTACTCATGCCAGTGTCCTCTGATGGTAGAAGTGTACCTTACAGAACTACGGCCTGGGTCTGTCAACTGACCAATGAGTCCATTCAGTGTCCTCTGATGGTAGAAGTGTACCTTACAGAACTACGGCCTGGGTCTGTCATGAATTTAAATGTCAAGTTCCTCAACAGAGCCATGAAAGTAGTGAGTCCCAATGAACAGAAAAGCCCACTGGCTCTAGTGCTCCTTGGTTTTTTTAACAGTATATGAAGACAGTCATTATAGGCTACTTGCAGTTTGCGTAAGCTCTCCTTCTTGTACTTTACCCACAGTGGAGCTGTGTAGAGAGGGGTGCAATGAGCTCTAAAGAGGTTTACCTTAACATCCGTAGTACAATGGTGAAATTTATGGACCAACATGTTGGCTTGTACATAAAGCATTCTCCTCTGTCTAAACATGTCCTTCATCATATGATGAATTCCTGTTCTGTTCTTTGGCTACATAGAAATGTCTATTTGTATGTCTCTAAATGTTTGTATGTCTCTAAATGTTTTGATGAATTGAACAATGTGGACCCTGTTGTAAACAAGTGTAATGCTTAATTGGGTCGTCCACTCACAGTTAACAGTCTTTGTATTGAGTTTGTGCTTAAAATGTACTGTAAATTATACAAACTGTTAATAAATATTTCAATCAATCAATCCTCTAAGGTATCTGTTATGATATGCCCAAGATATTTTGTAATTTTGGACACACCCATAATTTGACCAGACAGATGAAAGGCAGGAAACTTAAGTTCCAGATCTTCTTTAGTACTACATATGAGTATCATGCTCTTCTTGGCATTATACTGAATATCAAAGTCAATACCGTAATTTGTACATATATTGAGTAGCTGTTGGAACCCACTGCTACTTGGGGAAAGTATGGCAAGGTCATCCGCGTACATAAAATGATTAATTAGGCTATCACCCATCACACAACCTGTTTTGCCCCCCCCCCCCCCCCCAGCTGCATTGACAGGCCGTCCATATATAAATTGAAGAGGGCTGGGGATAAAATCCCCCCCTGCCTGACGCCATTACCCACCCTAAAGGGGGTGGATAATGTGCTCCCCCATTTTACCTGCATTTTCTGGTTAGCATACCAGTAGACAAGAATGCGTAATAAACAGTTTGGCACACCCCTAAGCTTGAGCTTATTAAAAAGCTTGTAGTGATGGATTCGGTCAAAGGCTCTCGACGCATCAATAAAACCAACCAGCATAGTAGAGCCCTGCCTTCTATAGGTCTCCACTGCTTCTTTCAGAGCATAAATACATAAGTCTGTACTATGTTTGGGCTTGAAGCCAAACTGATTGTCAGTGGTGGAAATGTAAATACTTAATCTATCAAGGAGTAGTTTTTTCTAGTACTTTAGACACAATACTGGCAAGAGCTATGGGTCTGTAGTTATCTATACTCCCTACTTTCCCAGCTTTGTCTTTTATTATGGGAACCAGAACGACAGACAGCATGGAGTCTGGTAAAGTGCCATGAGTCAACATCCCAGAGAAGCAGGTAGACAACAACACTGCCAATCTGGGACCAGCTAGCTTTAAGTGCTCTGCTGTAATATTGTCCAGACCACTGGATTTTCTGTCAGCAAGTTGCTGTATGGCATTAACAACCTCGTGGGTGTTAAAAAAAGTACTTTCTTCTTCTATAGTGCCTATATGAAAAGGCTCACCTCTAACACAATTAAATAATGTCGCATAATGCTGCCTCCAGAGGGCAGCGATGCCTACTGGATCCGTTACCCCCTCTACATTACAAGGGAGAGCTGCTTTAGCCCTGTTAAGGGACTTTACCTCTTTCCTAAAGTTAGTGATGTCATTATCAAATTATTATTTTATTAGTGCTCAGCCATAGACTGAGCACTCGGGGACTGCTCTTGTTTGCTTATAAACCTTAATGCATATTTGTACTTTGCATTAGTTTTATTTTTATGTTCAAGGACAGGTCCCTGTCTGGGCCTGCCATCTATTACCCAGGCCTTATGGGCCTCATTTGCCTCTGCATGGTGGCTAGCTACAAATTTATGAGACAATCTGAGATACATATTTTAGCGTGATGATTGAGTTTAAACCGAGTAATACACTGTCTGGATGTTATCTTGAATGGGAATAAAAACGGAGTATTCTGTAATCAGTAGCAGCTGTGTTGGACGGATGCGCAGATATGGGGAATTAAACGGGTGAGCTTCATTTTTATTGGCTTTTATCGATGTGTATCTCTACACATCATCACGCAGCACGTTTTCGTTTTAATAAATAAATAAAACAATCGTTTTTATGGACCTTTGATATAAAAACACACAGAAATGATAATTTTCCCATTTTTTTGGCATCCATTGTTAGGTATGCCCATATGATGACCACGGATATGGTCTAAAAGTGTGAAAACCGTCTTTTTCATTTCACTACGCCTTTAAGGCCTCAGAGGCACTTACTCATCGGGCAAGTACAGGTTCGGCCCTTTTTTAAACTAGCTCCTCGCCACTCGTCCTACACACTTCCACTGGGTCTGAGCATAGATGTATAAATAACCGAGACGCAATGCAATGCAAATGGATGGGAGGGGGATTCCGGTGCCGTCTCCATTAAGTATATATCTATGCTCAAAACGAAAGTGTGTAGGGCGGGGGGCGAGGAGCTAGTTTAATATGGTATTTTATTCCTTACCAGGAGCTTCAAGCTGTTGTGCTCCACCTTGAAGTCCATCCGAGACGGAGCGACGTCGAAGGTTATCCTCTCTCCTCGGTAGAACGGCACCTGGTCAAAGGTTAAAGGTTAAAGGTTATCCTCTCTCCTCGGTAGAACGGCACCTGGTTAAAGGTTATCCTCTCTCCTCGGTAGAAACCAGGGGGGCAGTCAGACAGATATTAAACCAGGGGGGGCAGTCAGACAGATATTTAACCAGGGGGGCAGTCAGACAGATATTAAACCAGGGGGGCAGTCAGACAGATATTAAACCAGGGGGGCAGTCAGACAGATATTTAACCAGGGGGGCAGTCAGACAGATATTTAACCAGGGGGGCAGTCAGACAGATATTTAACCAGGGGGGCAGTCAGACAGATATTTAACCAGGGGGGCAGTCAGACAGATATTAAACCAGGGGGGCAGTCAGACAGATATTTAACCAGGGGGGCAGTCAGACAGATATTTTGTGAAGCCACAAGGAAATCGGGATTTCCTGAAAGTTCATATAATGGCCTGTTGTGGCGCTGTCATTGGGCCCAAAAAACCCATAGAAAAAAAAAGCCCCATAGAGGTCCATGTATTTGGGCCCAACTTCACCTAGACTGTATTACCTTAATAAACATGGTCATGAATACTTTCTGCTTCCAGTCACTAGTTTAAAGTCTCATTTCTAATGTCATAATATTCTTTTTGTTAAATTATGGTCCCATTTATAAAAAGAAATGACCATAAAGTTGCGTATCTAGAAAGATGGCGATTTACAATACAAGGACTGACAGGCTTCATTTTACGTTCATGATAGACCGGCGGAACGCTTTGTCCATATTTTTTGCAGTCTAGGGTAGAAAGGCACAAAGCACAATTAAACCAACAATTATAGAATTAGATTAGCCATCATCTATCAAAGTAGTTACAGTACATTCCAACCTTCATTTAGAGCCCAGGTTTTACTGTACGCCCAGCCCACGCCAACGTGACATTTATCAAGTGATCCCATACAGCCAATCCTTTTTTTTTAAAGATATTTCTTTGCGGCTTACGCCTTTTATTGTTTTTTTATGAAGGGACAGACTGTAGGCTGACAGGAAACGGGAGAGAGAGATGGGGGGGGGGGGGGGGGGGGGGGGGGGGGAAGACATGCAGTAAAGGCCGTGTCGGGCTCGGGAGTCGAACCTGCGGCACACTGCGACTGGATTACCAGTCGGGTGCCCAGACGGTTACGCCACCCACCGCCTGGGGCACCATACAGCGTTAAAATGTGGTGAATGTCACGGCTGAAACCGTGTTGAAAAGTATTCAAAAGTGTGCCAAAACCACAACGACGGAACGGAGCAGGAAGCGGCTCTTATCCAACGACAATAAAACATTCTACGGTTTTGGGTCAGAGGGGCTAAATGTCATCAAATGGTGGTCCGTGGGCTCAAATACCCGATAAATAACGGGCCTTGGTTTGAAGAGGGTTGAAAACCACTGCACTGTCTAAGGCATCATCGGGTCATTTAAAACACCAAGCGTACCACGGTGTAAGCGCCACTGGCCAGCGTGGGGAAGGAGAAGGTCCCGTCCTCTTTGGACAGAGCGCTGCACAGGTAGACCAGAGAGTCGTCCCCAGCCTCGGCCCCCTCTACTGGGGCCGTGTTGCAGCCTCCTATAGCCTGGAGACATGGAGCACAACATGGTTAATACACAGAGAGTCACACCCAGGCTCTGAGCCCTCCACTGGGGCTGTGTTACAGCCTCCTATAGCCTGGAGACATGGAGAAAACACATGGTTAACACAGAGAGTCACACCCAGGCTCTGAGCCCTCCACTGGGGCTGTGTTACAGCCTCCTATAGCCTGGAGACATGGAGCACAACATGGTTAACACAGAGAGTCACACCCAGGCTCTGAGCCCTCCACTGGGGCTGTGTTACAGCCTCCTATAGCCTGGAGACATGGAGCACAACATGGTTAACACAGAGAGTCACACCCAGGCTCTGAGCCCTCCACTGGGGCTGTGTTACAGCCTCCTATAGCCTGGAGACATGGAGAAAACACATGGTTAACACAGAGAGTCACACCCAGGCTCTGAGCCCTCCACTGGGGCTGTGTTACAGCCTCCTATAGCCTGGAGACATGGAGAAAACACATGGTTAACACAGAGAGTCACACCCAGGCTCTGAGCCCTCCACTGGGGCTGTGTTACAGCCTCCTATAGCCTGGAGACATGGAGAAAACACATGGTTTACAAAGAGAGTCACACCCAGGCTCTGAGCCCTCCACTGGGGCTGTGTTACAGCCTCCTATAGCCTGGAGACATGGAGAAACCACATGGTTAACACAGAGTCACACCCAGGCTCTGAGCCCCTCACTGGGGCTGTGTTACAGCCTCCTATAGCCTGGAGACATGGAGAAAACACATGGTTAACACAGAGAGTCTTCGTGCAATGCTAGAGCATCATTTCAAATGACTATGGAAGTGAATTATAGTGTGCCGACTTTCAGAATAAGATTTTCTACACCATATACAGTATAGTATATAAGCCATTTATTAATTAGGCCCATCACATTTATTACATGAACTCCTAATCGCAAAAGAATTGCATTATCATCAATCGTTTAAATGTTGAAAAATGACGATACATTTACATATTTCAAAAATAGCAGATTTGCAATTTGTGATTATGAATCCTAAAAGGCAAACAGAAATCGTCGACTTAAAGGGATTGTGACATTAAAAAAAAGGTTTTGGAATTGTTCTTGTTTTTTTTAGGTTTTATAATCTCAATTGCACCCAAAAAACATGAACTTTAAACATTCAGTAGATTTTCTGTGATCTGGGGTTTTCTGGCTCAAACAGGTGCTCTGATTTGCCGGCAGTAAGTGACATCACTTACTGCAAATCCCATATATGTCAATGGGATTTGCCAGCAGATGTCACTGTTTCACTGTGTTGCCTGTTTTCATTGTAGCTCAAAAGGCCCAAAAAACCCCAAAGAAAACTTCAGACCACAGAAAATCCACTGAATGTTAAAAGTTCAGGTTTTTTGGGTGTAATTGAGGTCATAAAACCTAAAAGAAAAAAGAAAAATAAATGAAAATGAATGTCATAAAACCTTTAACGTTGTAATGGCGACAGCCCTACACATAACTGCTGCACTGTGGTCAGCTTCACCTCTTGCGTGACTGCAGCGGAGTACAGGAGGAAGGTGACTTCCTTCATGGGCTCTCCGTCGCTCCTCACCTCCCCGGACACGTCGTATCCTCCCACCACCAGATGCTCCGTGGCCGGAGCGTTGGCGGTGGACACGCGCACCGCCGTGGTGCTCTGGAGACACACACACACAAACAAAGAAACAAACGCAAGTGATTACTTTTCTTACACACGGGCGGCAGCAGTGGCATGCACAGATAGACACTAGGGGGTGCTAGAGCACCCCCTGCCCTTTTGGCAATGTGCTCAAATTTGTAGTGTGTGGACCATGCGGTGACATTGATCAAATCTCGATAAAAAAACACTTCTACTATATTATTTAGGCCCCCCACAATCTAAAGCTATGTTTCTATATTCAGTTCGAACCCTGTGGGCTCCCCCAGAGTTAGTGTCAAAGTGTCCTTGAGCAAGACTGATCCCCTAATTGCTCCTGATGTGCTGGTTGGTGCCTTGCATGGTTTCCTCCACCATCGGTGTGTGAATGTAATGCAGTCCATGTAGAGCGCTTTGGATAAAAGTGCTATTATATCATGAATGCACCGTTTACCATTTACAACAATGCATAGAACAATGGCCTCCTCGTTTCCAATCTCTGCTTGAAATCTTGAGTTACTTTTTCTTGTGAAGAGAAAGAAATCAACCCTTTCTCAAAGTATTTGTCAGGATGTCAATCAGACCAGTGTGTGTCCAGTGGAAACCTCGTATGAATCTGATCTCAGGTCAGAATGGGGTTAATCAGACCAGTGTGTGTCCAGTGGAAACCTCGTATGAATCTGATCTCAGGTCAGAATGGGTTAAGAAGACGCTAACCTTCTCCAATGTCCAGGAAGGATGGGAGGCTGTGATGTCATAATTTCCAGGAAGTACTTTGGAAAACGTATACCTGTGAAACGACACACACACACACACACACACACTTACTGATCACATCATTACTGTGTAGATGCAACTGCTCCTATACACCATAATATCAATTAACACATAATGTGCACAACATTCATTTCAAAATAGCGAAGTAGGGTGCCCACAGTTAGATATGTTGGAAGGACCAAGACGTCCACAGACGTCCTGGGCACTACATGCGGTAGTTCCTAGGACGTCTGTGGACGTCTTGGGCATATAATTGTGTTAAAAATGAAGTCATGGGTCACATACTTCCCCCCAGCCAGGGTGAGGCCAGTCTGGAGTCTGTCCTCGGTTCCCTCCCGGCTGAGTTTCACTTCCACTCCCGCAGGACCCAACGGGTGACCTTTACTGAGGACCTGGAGACCACACAGATACATTAGAATACAGGTCCTTTACTGAGGACCTGGAGACCACACAGATACATTAGAATACAGGTCCTTTACTGAGGACCTGGAGACCACACAGATACATTAGAATACAGGTCCTTTACTGAGGACCTGGAGACCACACAGATACATTAGAATACAGGTCCTTTACTGAGGACCTGGAGACCACACAGATACATTAGAATACAGGTCCTTTACTGAGGACCTGGAGACCACACAGATACATTAGAATACAGGTCCTTTACTGAGGACCTGGAGACCACACAGATACATTAGAATACAGGTCCTTTACTGAGGACCTGGAGACCACACAGATACATTAGAATACAGGTCCTTTACTGAGGACCTGGAGACCACACAGATACATTAGAATACAGGTCCTTTACTGAGGACCTGGAGACCACACAGATACATTAGAATACAGGTCCTTTACTGAGGACCTGGAGACCACACAGATACATTAGAATACAGGTCCTTTACTGAGGACCTGGAGACCACACAGATACATTAGAATACAGGTCCTTTACTGAGGACCTGGGGACTAGATCTGCCTTTTTTTTAAATGTGAATACTAACACTGGAAACAAAACAAACTGTTTAAGGTGCTCCGTTGCACACTGCAGGGTGCGTTTCTTTCTTTTTTTTCAGAAAACCGACGAAGAAAACGCAGCTAAAAATCCAAAAACGTGTCCAGTGTGACCTTTACCGCTTCAAACAAAAAAATACATAAATGTGATTCCTCACCGTGGGAGACACCCAGAAGACAGATACATAAATACATGAATGTGATTCCTCACCGTGGGAGACACCCAGAAGACAGATACATAAATACATAAATGTGATTCCTCACCGTGGGAGACACCCAGAAGACAGATACATACATGTGATTCCTCACCGTGGGAGACACCCAGAAGACAGATACATAAATACATGAATGTGATTCCTCACCGTGGGAGACACCCAGAAGACGGATACATGAATACATAAATGTGATTCCTCACCGTGGGAGACACCCAGAAGACGGATACATAAATACATAAATGTGATTCCTCACCGTGGGAGACACCCAGAAGACGGATACATGAATACATAAATGTGATTCCTCACCGTGGGAGACACCCAGAAGACGGATACATAAATACATAAATGTGATTCCTCACCGTGGGAGACACCCAGAAGACGGATACATGAATACATAAATGTGATTCCTCACCGTGGGAGACACCCAGAAGACGGATACATAAATACATAAATGTGATTCCTCACCGTGGGAGACACCCAGAAGACAGATACATAAATACATAAATGTGATTCCTCACCGTGCCCGACACCGAGAAGCCGGTGAAGACAAAGTTGATGTCCTGTTCCTTGGTGCAGATGTCGTTGACACCGTCCACATGCAGCTCAACGCTAGTAGGTTCTAGAGGAAAAGAAAAGAGCAGAGATTAACCCATTCTGACCCGAGATCAGATTCATACGAGGTTTCCACTGGACACACACTGGTCTGATTAACCCATTCTGACCTGAGATCAGAATGGATCAAAAATCAGGCACAATTTGCTGTTTTATTTGCATACGCATCAAAAGTTGCGGGTTGGCTGGGACGGTTTTTGGCGCAAAGTAACCACAGTTACTGCTCATTACTCCTATAGTAATAAAAAATAATAGATTCAATGTTATATCGCTTTTCTTTTTTTATCCCACGATTCCCATTTTTCACCCCTGGGTCAATTATCTAATGGGCTCTACACACCCTCCGCCAACCTGGGGAGAGCAACGGACTTGAACTCATGCTTCCTTCATGCCTGAGTGTCCAAGTTGCTCCTTTACACCTGACAGGGGGGAGTTTCCCTGGTTGGATGTATATAGCGCGTGGAAGGAACACGTTATTCCAACCAGTTCCTTTCCCCTCCATCAGGCGCCCCGGCTGGCCAGGGGGAGGCAGTATAGACTTAACTATTTTGATAGGACGGAGTTCAGGGTGTCAACTGTAAATGCATGGCGGTGACTGTACTCTTACCAAAGCTCCACCCGATCGGTGGTTCAATCTTCAAGACAAAGTCTCCCTGTAAAAGAGCAACAACATGTCTTTACAAGTTTACATACCCATAGGGTGGTGTCAATAATAATAATAATAATACAAGGATGATGAGACCGTTACACGTGTTCAAATGACAGCAGTGGTCTACCTACCTTGTCATACAAGGGGATCATAAAGTAACCGTTGATCGGGGCACAGTCCGTCTGGTATTTCAACGAGCCTTGTTTTGTGTACAGTTTGATCTGTGTAAAGAAAAGGATCTTTTAGTCTCTATTAGGGATGCACCGAAAATTCGGCCACCGAAAATATTCGGCCGAAAATGGCTAAAAATGTATTTTCGGCCTATTCGGTTTCGGCTCAAATAGGCCGAAAATATATCACCGAATAGTCAAAACACCGGGTCGGTATAAACACAACACGCGATTGTCTTGAACGTAACCAGAGCGCTCCGCATCTACCTCTCTCTCTCTTCCAACTTCAGTCTCCCCCACACACACACACACACACAAACACACACACACACACACACACACACACACACACACACACACAGTCACACAGCGTCAAGTTGCTCTGTGCTGTGGCTGCGATGCGCTCCGCGAAATCTGCGAGCTCAACAGGTCCCAAAACATGGTATTTGTGAGCACCGCCACTGTCTACTCTATTCTTTTGTCGTATGACAAAAAATGCTCTCCAATGTCTGAATCTGTGAGTTTGCATGCAGGCTACGACGAACACTAGCAGTAGCTTGCTCGTTAGCTCCTCAAATTTGTTCCACCTGGGTGTAATCTCAGCAGCGCATTGAAGTGGGCACAGGCAGGGCAGAAGCAGAATGTCCGTGAACGTTTTGCTTAACAATGATCAGTTGTTCAGTGCTGTTTAACTTTGGCAATATGTGATACTAGAGCCTAGAGAACATGCTAATATGGCTGCTAAATACTATTGTGCATGCATGCTATGCATGTGTGTGTGTGTGTGTGTGTGTGTGTGTGTGTGTGTGTGTGTTTGTGCGTGCGTGTGCGTGCGTGCTTGCTTGCCCACACACTGTGTAGGACAGTGGTTCTCATAGTGGGAGTTCCAGCTAAATTATAGATAGTTAGGAAGTAAACCAAGTGGGGCCGGTCTGTAACAGAGTGCAAAAATGGAACCAAATACACTCTCAAAATGTACATTGATTTTTACAATAGAAATAAAAATAAATTGGGGTCCCAGAGATAGAAATGGGAAGAAAGACAGTCAGCTATACACAGTCAACATTACAGATTACAGTATCATTACAAGTACAAGGAATGGCAATGAAATCAAATTGTATATAAAATATAAATTTTGAAGGAGTATTCATTTTTATTGTCTTTATTGTTAGTTACAACATGCCTACAATAACTTGAAGCATTTTTTTAAAGGTAATTGCAAAAAAGGTGCCATAATCCGATTAATCGTTTAAATAATCGCCCGATGAATCGATTATGAAAATCCATAATCATGTCTTTTGCCATAATCAGGTAGCTTTACAACAAAGCTGTATTCGGCTATTCGGTATTCGGTTTTCGGCCAACTGTTTCCTATATTCGGTATTCGGTTTCGGCCAAGAATTTCCCTTTCGGTGCATCCCTAGTCTCTATAGTAAACGGTGTTGTTTTCGTCGACTAAAACTAAGACGAAAAATGTTCGGCGACAACCTATTTTCACTGACAAAAACAAATGGAAACTAAATGACATTTAACTAAACTAGACTAACACTAAGACATTCCAGGTGACTAACATGTGACTAAAACTAAATGAAGTTTCAGTCCAAAGACTATGACTAAACGAAAATAGAAAAAACAACACTGATAGTATAGGGGTATGTGTGTAGGGGTGGGCGAGATTGTGATAAATATCGTCAGGACGATACAATGTCAATGCACGATTTTGCCATTTCCGAGATATTGTACAAAACGTGATAACAGTGAATTCACATGCTATGATTTGCAGTTCTATACCTTCATTTATACTTCTGTAGAACGATGGTTTCGTTAGCCAAAAATAATACGTATTTTTGGTCTAAATGGCTCATTGGCAAATAATAATAATAATAATAATAATAAAACTTTATTTGTAGCTTTACAGAACAATGGCGAATAAAAAGGAAAAGCAAGGCAACGACATTAAAAAACAAGCAGTAATGCAATACAGTGAGGACATGGATAACAAAAAATGTAAGATCAATTAAAAGCAATGTTGTAGAAGTGGGTCTTGAGCTGTGCTTTAAAAATGTCTACAGAGGCTGCCTGACGAAGGTACAGTGGGAGCTTGTTCCATGCCGACGGCCCGTAGAATCAAAAAGCTGCTTCCCCGTATTTTTTAGTTGCCATTTTTTTTAGGCAAAGCGAGCAGGCCAGCAGTGGAAGACCTTAGGGGGAGGTTTGGGACATATTTAGGCCGGCAGTCATTTAGGTAGGAAGGTGCGAGACCATTGAGAGCTTTATACACAAGTAAAATAATTTTAAAATCAATCCTAAAAACAACCGGAAGCCAGTGCAGTGAAGCCAAAACTAGAGTAATATGTTCTCTCATCTTAGTTCTGGCTAAATATGACTCCTAACGTGGTTGAAGTGGGACTCATAAAATGTCCCTGGGACTCATCTAAAAAAGACAATCCCTGCATCCCGGGACTCATTACATTGAAAACCTAATTACATCACTGATTGCAGTGTTGTTTTTGGCAGCAAATTTCTATTTTAGTTTACCGGTAGTCATAGTCTTTGGGACTGAAACTTCATTTAGTTTTAGTCATATTTTAGTCACCTGGAATGTCTTTAGTGTTAGTCTAGTTTTAGTCGACTAAATGTCATAGGATTTTAGTCGACTAAATCTGCAGTTGATTTAGTCGACTAAAATGTATTTTGGCGGGTCTTGTTGCCGTCATAATGAGTGTTTTTACACTTGCTGAAAATAGCCGATCTACAAGCTCACAACGCATGCAACCAAGTGTAAAATGACTTATACTGGATCTCTTGTCCACTAGTCCTTTCCTAACATTTTAGTCTAGTTTTTATTTGTCGACGAAATTGTCAGTATATTTAGTCTTAGTTTTAGTCATCGTAGCTTAGTTTTCATTTAGTTTCCATTTGTTTTTGTCAGTGAAAATAGGTAGTCGACGAACATTTTTCGTCTTAGTTTTAGTCGACGAAAACAACACTGACTGATTGATTGTGACAGCATATCGCCCCCACCCCCAGGTACAGTATGTGGGTCGGTGTTGCCGTCTGGCCGTTGCCAGGTTTAAGTACTTAATAAGTAGATGTTAAGCACCGGCTGAAGTGTCAAGGAACCTGGGCTTAAGATGCAACAACCGACCGGTCGACCAACTGGCTTCAGTGTGGCTAGTTAATCTCATTATGTCTGTGAATGAGGTCCTGGTCAGATGGCTGGAACGGCTAGTATTCAACGTTAACCCCTTCTGACCTGAGATCAGATTCATACGAGGTTTCCACTGGACACACACTGGTCTGATTAACCCATACTGACCTGAGATCAGATTCTAAAAATGTCACAGTCGTTCTTTGATTTTTCAAAAATAGCAGACCTACAAGCTCGTAGCGCGCCACTCGGTGGCGCGCTATGAGCTTGTAGATCTGCTATTTTTCAATAGCTAAAGCATAACATGATGCCAACACCAAAATAGGTAAAAACTAGGCATGTAACGATATATCGTATATCGATAATTCATCCCGACGATAATAATTAATTTAATTTAATTTAAAAAAAAATTGGAGGGCTAGTTAGGAGTGTGTGTGTGTGTGTGATGTGAAATGTGAGCTTTAATCATATCCATTCCCATGACCATATTCAAGAGCTTTTGGAGAGAAATGAGACACTTTCAGTAGTAGAGCACTGTGTGTCTGTGACTGTAGAGGGGAGCTGTGTGTCTGTGACTGTAGAGGGGAGCTGTGTGTCTGTGATTGTAGATGGGAGCTGTGTGTGTCTGTGACTGCAGAGGGGAGCTGTGTGTGTCTGTGACTGTAGAGGGGAGCTGTGTGTCTGTGACTGTAGAGGGGAGCTGTGTGTGTCTGTGACTGTAGAGGGGAGCTGTGTGTGTCTGTGACTGTAGAGGGGAGCTGTGTGTGTCTGTGACTGTAGAGGGGAGCTGTGTGTGTCTGACTGCAGAGGGGAGCTGTGTGTGTCTGTGACTGTAGAGGGGAGCTGTGTGTGTCTGTGACTGTAGAGGGGAGCTGTGTGTGTCTGTGACTGTAGAGGGGAGCTGTGTGTGTCTGTGACTGTAGAGGGGAGCTGTGTGTGTCTGTGACTGTAGAGGGGAGCTGTGTGTGTCTGTGACTGTAGAGGGGAGCTGTGTGTGTCTGTGACTGTAGAGGGGAGCTGTGTGTGTCTGTGACTGTAGAGGGGAGCTGTGTGTCTGTAGAGGGGAGCTGTGTGTCTGTGACTGTAGAGGAGAGCTGTGTGTGTCTGTGACTGTAGAGAGGAGCTGTGTGTCTGTGACTGTAGAGGGGAGCTGTGTGTGTCTGTGACTGTAGAGGGGAGCTGTGTGTGTCTGTGCCTGTAGAGAGGAGCTGTGTGTCTGTGACTGTAGAGGGGAGCTGTGTGTGTCTGTGACTGTAGAGGGGAGCTGTGTGTGTCTGTGACTGTAGAGGGGAGCTGTGTGTGTGTCTGTGACTGTAGAGGGGAGCTGTGTGTGTCTGTGACTGTAGAGGGGAGCTGTGTTTGTCTGTGACTGTGGAGGGGAGCTGTGTGTGTCTGTGACTGTAGAGGGGAGCTGTGTGTCTGTGACTGTAGAGGGGAGCTGTGTGTCTGTGACTGTAGAGGGGAGCTGTGTGTCTGTGACTGTAGAGGGGAGCTGTGTGTCTGTGCCCAGGTGATGGTCGTTGATGCTCATTAATACATCAAGGAAGGCAATTATTTTTCTGCACTGTCAAAAGTAATGCTACTTCTTTTGCAATGTAGTTAAATACAAATGTTAAAAATGGGTAAAGTATATAGAGTTGGAGGTTTGATCGCATCGATTGGAAATTGTATTAACAGTTAGTAGAATTGGTACAGTAACAGTTCAATGGAAGTACAGGTCAACATAAAACTAGAAAAAAGTCCTAAGTCCTGAGCTTGTAGATCTGCTATTTTTCAATAGCTAAAGCATAACATGATGCCAACACCAAAATAGGTAAAAACTAGGCATGTAACGATATATCGTATATCGATAATTCATCCCGACGATAATAATTAATTTAATTTAATTTAAAAAAAAATTAGGAGGGCTAGTTAGGAGTGTGTGTGTGTGTGATGTGAAATGTGAGCTTTAATCATATCCATTCCCATGACCATATTCAAGAGCTTTTGGAGAGAAATGAGACACTTTCAGTAGTAGAGCACTGTGTGTCTGTGACTGTAGAGGGGAGCTGTGTGTCTGTGACTGTAGAGGGGAGCTGTGTGTCTGTGATTGTAGATGGGAGCTGTGTGTGTCTGTGACTGCAGAGGGGAGCTGTGTGTGTCTGTGACTGTAGAGGGGAGCTGTGTGTCTGTGACTGTAGAGGGGAGCTGTGTGTGTCTGTGACTGTAGAGGGGAGCTGTGTGTGTCTGTGACTGTAGAGGGGAGCTGTGTGTGTCTGTGACTGTAGAGGGGAGCTGTGTGTGTCTGACTGCAGAGGGGAGCTGTGTGTGTCTGTGACTGTAGAGGGGAGCTGTGTGTGTCTGTGACTGTAGAGGGGAGCTGTGTGTGTCTGTGACTGTAGAGGGGAGCTGTGTGTGTCTGTGACTGTAGAGGGGAGCTGTGTGTGTCTGTGACTGTAGAGGGGAGCTGTGTGTGTCTGTGACTGTAGAGGGGAGCTGTGTGTGTCTGTGACTGTAGAGGGGAGCTGTGTGTCTGTAGAGGGGAGCTGTGTGTCTGTGACTGTAGAGGAGAGCTGTGTGTGTCTGTGACTGTAGAGAGGAGCTGTGTGTCTGTGACTGTAGAGGGGAGCTGTGTGTGTCTGTGACTGTAGAGGGGAGCTGTGTGTGTCTGTGCCTGTAGAGAGGAGCTGTGTGTCTGTGACTGTAGAGGGGAGCTGTGTGTGTCTGTGACTGTAGAGGGGAGCTGTGTGTGTCTGTGACTGTAGAGGGGAGCTGTGTGTGTCTGTGACTGTAGAGGGGAGCTGTGTGTGTCTGTGACTGTAGAGGGGAGCTGTGTTTGTCTGTGACTGTGGAGGGGAGCTGTGTGTGTCTGTGACTGTAGAGGGGAGCTGTGTGTCTGTGACTGTAGAGGGGAGCTGTGTGTCTGTGACTGTAGAGGGGAGCTGTGTGTCTGTGACTGTAGAGGGGAGCTGTGTGTCTGTGCCCAGGTGATGGTCGTTGATGCTCATTAATACATCAAGGAAGGCAATTATTTTTCTGCACTGTCAAAAGTAATGCTACTTCTTTTGCAATGTAGTTAAATACAAATGTTAAAAATGGGTAAAGTATATAGAGTTGGAGGTTTGATCGCATCGATTGGAAATTGTATTAACAGTTAGTAGAATTGGTACAGTAACAGTTCAATGGAAGTACAGGTCAACATAAAACTAGAAAAAAGTCCTAAAATATTTTTTTTACATTATGGACAGGGTCCTTCATTTCCAATTCATCAAAAGGGAGTTCAGCATTGTGTAAACAGAGCTATGTCATAAATGTTATACAGGTCAGGGTGTAAAGCTTTTTTTTAAGAAATAGCAGCAACCTTTTGCAGTCACTTTGGGGACAAATAGCAGAATACTCTCAAGACTATTTATATAATGGTATACTAAAAAAAAGAGCCTCAGATTTAGCCTACGATTTAGACTCTCGTAGATCGATTCTGACATCTTGTCAGAATCGATAAATAACATCAAAATTGAGAGATTGAGGAGATTGAAATATGTATGAACATTTTGCAGAATGACAGTCTTTGTATTGAGTTGTGCTTGAAATGTACTGTTACCTGTTGAGTGGACGACCCAATAAAGCATTACACTTGTTTACAAGAGGGTCCACCTTGTTCAATTCATCAAAACATTTAGACGTACAAATAGACACTTCTGTATAAATCATAAACCAATATAAACCATCACTCAGTCTTATTAGATAGCACATAATGCTAACGTTAGCTTCAGCCTAGCTGTCAGACATGCATATAGCCGTCATCGCTTTCATTCAAATTGTCTATATGCTCCAGTTAGCATAGCACTTCTCTATGATAACTCTATATGCCCATATAGCAGCATTAGCTACCAGAAGCTAGCAGTTAGCTTCAGCCTAGCTGTCAGACATTCAAACTGTCTATATGCTCCAGTTAGCATAGCACTTCTTTATGATAACTCTGTATGCCCATATAGCAGCATTAGCTACCAGAAGCTAGCAGTTGGCTTCAGCCTATAGCTGTCAGTCAGGCGTATAGAAGCTGTCAACGCTTTCATTCAAACTGCCATCCATCCATCCAGCTAGCATTAGCACCAATAGCTACCAGGTCCAGAGCTATTATAGCAGTTAAACTGTCATGTTATAGCAGTTAAACTGCATAGCACCATTAGCTACCAGGTGCTATAGCTAGTTAGCTTTAACTGTTATCCTCCAGCTCATAGAATAGATATATATGTGTATATGCTCCAGCTATAGCAAAGCACTTATTGTTTACGATAACTCTATGTGCCCATAGAGCAGCATTAGCTTCCATGAAGCTAGCAGTTAGCTTCAGCCATATAGCTGTCATCGCTTTCATTCAAACTGTCAGCCATCCATTCACCTAGCATAGATAGCACCATTAAGGTCCAGAGCTATGGCAGCTAAACTGTCATCCTCCAGCCCATAGAAGTGTCTATTTGTACGTCTCTAAATGTTTTGATGAGTTGAACAATGTGGACCCTGTTGTAAACAAGTGTAATGCTTAATGGGGTCGTCCACTCACAGTTAACAGTCTTTGTATTGAGTTTGTGCTTAAAATGTACTGTAAATTCTACAAACTGTTAATACATATTTCAATCAATCAATATATGTCTATATAATATGCTCCAGCTAGCATAGCACTTCTTATTTATGATAACTCTATGGCAGTGGTTCCCAAGGGGGGGTCCCCCAGGAGGGGTCCTTGAACATGTCAATATGGGGGTCCTTGACATGAAACCGTTTTGCTCTAATGGCATTATTAGCTACCACCAGAAGCTAGCAGTTAGCCTCTCTCTCTCCCCCATCCTCACCTCGATCAGGGAGTAGTTGATCTCCACGTCGGACTTGACGAAGCCTCCGCACGCCACCACGATGTCGTCCGACGACACGCCGCCCATCAGCTGGCAGCAGCACGCGACGCCCAGCATGAAGCACAGCGTGCCCATGTCCGCCCGCAGGGTGACCATCCCGATCATCTTTAATTATTAATTATTATTATTATCTCTGTCTGTCGGAGTGTCGGGTCCACTGTACTCTCCCTGGATGCACTGATCGGATCATAGACTAGCAGCACTGCACGCTGCCTCCGCTTCCGCACCAGCTGAGCTGCACTGTTGTTGCCAGATAAGAGAGAAATAAGCAGCCCAGGTATCAGTGTTGTTTTCGTCGACTAAAACTAAGACGAAAAATGTTCGTCGACTACCTTTTTTCACTGACTAAAACTAAATGAAAACTAAATAAAAAGGAATCTATGATGACTAAAACTGAGACTAAATATACTGACAATTTCGTCAACAAATAAAAACTAGACTAAAATGTTAGTAAGGGACTAGTGGACAAGTTTTATGCTGGGTTGCATGCTGAAAATAGCAGATATACAATGCAACCAAAGTGTAAAATATGTCATTACAACGACATCAAGGCCTGCCAAAACACATTTTAGTCGACTAAATCAACTGTAGATTTAGTCGATAAAATCTTATGACATTTAGTCGACTAAACACTAGAACATTCCAGGTGACTAAAATGTGACTAAAACAAAATGAAAACTATTCAAGAGACTATGACAAAACTAAAATAGAAATTTGCTGCCAAAAACAACACTGCCAGGTATATGAAAACGATTGATTCATTCAATTCAATTCAAACTTTATTCAAGACGCTCACAGATTGATTGATTGATTGATTGATTGATTGATTGATTGATTGATTTAAATATTTATTAACAGTTTGTAGAATTACAGTACATTTCAAGCACAAACTCAATACAGGGGCGGAAGCCGCGGAACACATAAAACATAAAAACACAAGTATTAAACAAACTATAAATAAACAAAGCATAAACAAACAGGGGGGACTTATCTCTGTACATTGATTGATTGATTGATCGATCGATCGATCGATCAATCGATTGATTGATTGATTTATTAACATATTGGAGAATTACAGTAGGCTTATACATTTCAAGCACAACTGAACTCAATACAAAACTGTTTTGATTGATTGATGATTGATTGATTGATTGATTCTCTTTTTCTCTCTACTTCTACTCCTTGATTGCTCTTAACCCATTCTGACCTGAGATCAGATTCATACGAGGTTTCCACTGGACACACACTGGTCTGATTAACCCATTCTGACCTGAGATGAGATTCTAAAAATGTCAGTCGTTCTTCGATTTTTCAAAAATAGCAGACCTACAAGCTCGTAGCGCGCCACTCGGTGGCGCGCTATGAGCTTGTAGATCTGCTATTTTTCAATAGCTAAAGCATAACATGATGCTGACACCAAAATGGGTTCCCGGTCAGAATGGGAGTTTATTCTGTCCCTTTGTTTACTGTGCTTGCCGTTTTGTTTTGAATTGTATGCTTATCTATTAATTTTATGGTATCTATGAATGTTATGCCATCTATGCCGCTGCATTGTCTGTAAGGAAGCCAAAGAAAAATAAGTTTTACTCTTATGTACCTGTAGGCCTACACAGGATGCAAGATTAAAGTCCAACCTTGAACCTCACCTTGAACCTTCAACAAAGCTACTACTGTACTACAATTTAGAAACAAGCCCAAATAAGCGACTACACTTTAGAAACAAGCCCAAATAAGCGACTACACTTCAGAAACAAGCCCAAATAAGCGACTACACTTTAGAAACAAGCCCAAATAAGCGACTACACTTTAGAAACAAGCCCAAATAAGCGACTACACTTTAGAAACAAGCCCAAATAAGCGACTACTTTAGAAACAAGCCCAAATAAGCGACTACACTTTAGAAACAAGCCCAAATAAGAAACTACACTTTGGAAACAAGCCCAAATAAGCGACTACACTTTAGAAACAAGCCCAAATAAGCGACTACACTTTAGAAACAAGCCCAAATAAGCGACTACACTTTAAAAACAAGCCCAAATAAGCGACTACCGGTATACACTTTAGAAACAAGCCCAAATATATACAACTACACTTTAGAAGCAAGCCCAAAAAATAAGCAACTACACTTTTAGTAGCCTCGGTACCAGGCTTTCATTTTTGTTGGTGCAAAAATTGAAAGCCTGGAGGAACGCATTGGCCGCTCTGGTCTAAAAGTGGGAGTCAACCCTTCCGGGTGGGCATCGCTCCAAATGATGTGACGTAGCGCTGCACTAGGGGGGAGAGGAAGGGCCGGGGGTGACGGACAGATCGATGAGATCCAATCAGGGCGTGCACAAATCTGAGCCGCGACCCGCCCCTCTAGACCAGAAACCTAACACGTTAGCTCAGGCTACACTTTTAGTAACAAGCTCAAAATAGCAACTACATACCCAGTAGCTTACAATAAGCGGACATGGCAACACTCGACACTGGTCTGTGGACAAATGCATCGCATGCATCAGCGACACCTATTGCCTTGGAGGTGCTACAGTATAACCCCACCGCAGCTTTCATTATACTGTATATCAAGTGTACTGGTGGAAATGTACAGGAAAAAAGTACTCGTTTTCAAATAAATGTAGTGGAGTAAAAGTACAATATTTGGACCCAAGATGTAGTTGAGACAGGAGTATTGAGAAAGCAGACAACCCACAGCACTCCAGATTAAAACAAAATCCTTCTAGGTGCAAGGCTCAAAGATACAAGTTGAGATGAAGAAAATGCCAGCACTCATTGTATGTCCTTTTGCATGCTTTGTATTTACCTCTCTGACGAGAGTGAACAAACGTACTGAGACAGGAGTATTGGAAATTAAAAATATTCAAAAGTAAAAGCGCCTAAAATGTTACTTAACCCTTACCCATTTAGGCCTGACGTCGAAATGTATTATTATATTTTTTTTTCCTGAAAAACCTCGTTTCTATATCAGTGGTTCTCAATATTTCATGTCAAGGACCCCCACAATTACATGTAATTGGCCCGCCGACCCCCATCTGAAAATAGGTTGTTCCAGGGACCTCCCCCAGAAGCAAAGATTTGAGGTACTAAAAACTGAAACTCTGAAATATATGTTCAGATTTCATTTGAGGCACATTTTCACAATAAAAAAAAATAGCAGACCTACAAGTTCATAGTGCGGCACTCGGTGCCGCGCTATGAGCTTGTAGATCTGCTATTTTTCAATAGCTAAAGTATAACATGATGCTTCAAACACGTTCAGTAGCCTACTTTTCTTTCTGCAGGAAAAAAAAAGACATACGAAACAAAATTATGTTTGTTAAGTTTAATCAATAGCATATAACAAAACCGTTAAATAACGACCGTAACAGCATTCCTCTCCAGTATATTCTCAAACAATGAGATGAACCAGATGAATTCATATCAGTGAGAAGAGCACAAAGACATGTAGGATGATAAGAAGTATTAATAAATGTTCTCTTATGAAAACCCAGAGTTTCAAACCATGGAAGTGGAAGTTTGAACGTTCCACTTAGTTACTACTCTGCTATAAAAGTAATAAACAATTATAAACAATTAGTGTTAAAATAGTTTCATACATATAGGGCGCCACCCTTATCCCTTATCCCTAAACATTTTTTTTTTTACTATTTTGAAAAACATTTTAAAATAGTTCAACTAGCCGATCTACATCGAGACATTGTGAGCTTGTAGATCGGCTATTTTAAAGGTATATTCAGTGATTTCACTTAATTCAAATATCACTTATTTTTTTGTTTTGTTGTGATAATCCTCCCTACTATAGAGTGTGCTGGCCATATAAGGAGTTCCTCCCTGTCCCCAGTTAACCCCTGAACCCCTGGGGGTCAAAAAAACCTTAGGTTTCGTTTTTGACTCTCTATCCTGATTGGACGAAAGGCTGGGTCCCACAGCCAAAAACGAAACCTAAGGTTTTTTGAGTGAAATCACTGAATATACCTTTAACTATTTAAAAAGTTTTTTTTAAATAGTAAAAAAATTGCAAAATTAGTTCAGGGATAAGGGTTAAGGCGTGGCACAAGATATAGCCCTTAAAGTGCAAAGGAATGTGAAGAAAAGCTGAATCCGTCACAGACGCTTCAATCACCAGTGGTTCAAAGAAAGGTCCTTCTTGGAAGGTAAATAGGATCATACAGTGTATACAGTAAGGAGGGGGGGGGGATACACAGAAACATTATAATAAGGCAGCGAGGGCTTCTTGATGGGCCCAAGATAACGTACTGTAGTCCTCACCGAGTCCCCTTATGATAACGTACTGTAGTCCTCACCGAGTCACCTTATGATAACGTACTGTAGTCCTCACCGAGTCACTTTATGATAACGTACTGTAGTCCTCACCGAGTCACCTTATGATAACGTACTGTAGTCCTCACCGAGTCCCCTTATGATAACGTACTGTAGTCCTCACCGAGTCACCTTATGATAACGTACTGTAGTCCTCACCGAGTCACCTTATGATAACGTACTGTAGTCCTCACCGAGTCACCTTATGATAACGTACTGTAGTCCTCACCGAGTCACCTTATGATAACGTACTGTAGTCCTCACCGAGTCACCTTATGATAACGTACTGTAGTCCTCACCGAGTCACCTTATGATAACGTACTGTAGTCCTCACCGAGTCACCTTATGATAACGTACTGTAGTCCTCACCGAGTCACCTTATGATAACGTACTGTAGTCCTCACCGAGTCCCCTTATGATAACGTACTGTAGTCCTCACCGAGTCACCTTATGATAACGTACTGTAGTCCTCACCGAGTCCCCTTATGATAACGTACTGTAGTCCTCACCGAGTCACCTTATGATAACGTACTGTAGTCCTCACCGAGTCACCTTATGATAACGTACTGTAGTCCTCACCGAGTCACCTTATGATAACGTACTGTAGTCCTCACCGAGTCCCCTTATGATAACGTACTGTAGTCCTCACCGAGTCCCCTTATGATAACGTACTGTAGTCCTCACCGAGTCACCTTATGATAACGTACTGTAGTCCTCACCGAGTCACTTTATGATAACGTACTGTAGTCCTCACCGAGTCACTTTATGATAACGTACTGTAGTCCTCACCGACTTATATAGCGGCGCGACCGACGCTTACGGCAGCCACACATTTATTTTCTTTATTTCCCCGTCCTTTGGGCACCGCTAGGTTTTCATCTGACTCATATGCTAGAAGGCTTTCTTACCTTTATGTGTAGTTGTTACGTCCCCACCAAAGAGGTCCAGGTGTTATTTGTAGTTGTTACGTCCCCACCAAAGAGGTCCAGGTGTTATTTGTAGTTGTTACGTCCCCACCGAAGAGGTCCACGTGTTATTTAGTGCAAAAGTGCATTATTGGCTATTTCCCCTACCATAAGCCCTACATGGGGGTTGTTGTCTCCACCAGCCGAAGGCCAGGGGGAGAGTATGTTTTGCACTCCGTCCGTCCGTGTGTCCGTGTGTGTGTGTGTGTGTGTGTGTGTGTCCGTTACCAGCTAATCTCGGCCACCGTTAACCCGGTCGATGCCAAATTTTGCACACACACTCCCTGGATGCCAACGATGAACCTCTGCCCCAAACTTTCCAAAACGGCCTGTTATAGCGCCACCAAGAGGCCGCTTTGTGCAAAACAAGTTTTTGCACAGTACACCTACAGATTTTGTCCAAACATCACGCAAATTGGTACACAGTCTCTCTAGAGCCATTCAACGAAACCAGTCTTTCAGATTTCCAGAACGGCCTGTTATAGCGCCACCAGGAGGCCGCTTTGTGCAAAACAAGTTTTTGCACAGTACACCTACAGATTTTGTCCAAACATCACGCAAATTGGTACACAGTCTCTCTAGAGCCATTCAACGAAACCGGTCTTTCAGATTTCTCAGACTCCATCCTGATTGGTTAAGATTGGCTTCCAAAGTTCACAGGAGTGCTCAGTTTCAAACAAAATGCTGCAAATCATGAACACATCGCGTGATTTCCGTGAAATTGTGCACCCACATTCCCACTAGGCAGAGGACGAAATGCCACATGAACAATTTCAACTCAGCCTCAAGGTGGCGCTATAACTGGCCGAAAAGTGTTTTTACCTCTAACTGCACGGATCTGTGGATAACTTTGTATGCCAACTCCCTAGAGGCCAAGGAAAAACCTTTGCCTGGAATTCTTCACATCTGCTCATCCTGGTGGAGACCTGTGCCCAGTAGGGCACTTTTTCTAGTTTTTTTTGTTGTTGTGCCAATTTGCTTATTTCCATCAAAATAAGTAGTAAAGTGTGCCGCTTGGGATACTAATTACACAAGTAAGACGCGCAAACGCGGGAAGCGAACGCAGCTCGTGTGTGTGTGTGTGTGTGTGTGTGTGTGTGTGCTACAGCTGCGCCCTGTGTGTGTGTGTGTGTGTGTGTGTGTGCTACAGCTGCGCCCTCTGGTGGCGGGCGGGTGGTGTAACAGCGGGACACACACACACACAGACATTCAGCCCTTGCTGTCATAGTAAGTGGCTCACTGCGTTCGCAATTATGGAGAGAGGATATATATATTAAAAAAGCGATGGATATAAGCGAATTAGCACAACACCCCAATGCCCCATTCAATTCAATTAATTGAGGGCTTATATTAGGGGAAATAGCCAATAATGCCAATAACACCTGGAGCACTTTGGTGGGGACGTAACGACTACAAATAAAGGTAAGAAAGCCTTCTAGTATGGAATTCTCCTTTAAATACCAGTCCATCTGACCCAGACAGCAATCCGTTTCAAAATGGTATAGAATGTATCATTTATAATACAGTATGTGTGCATTGTGTCTGTCAACAGTCTGTAGTATATTGTAGTGCATTAAGGTCTTGGAATGGTGTGTCGTGTGTGGAGGAAGAGATAGTCAGAGCAGAGTATTCCATTGTATATACATACAGTACCATACGACAATAACGTTGAACGTGAAATGTAGTGCTTTGAGAATATAATACAGGTACGTCATTCTGTGCCTGTGATGATGAACTCAGTGTAATCCCTGGTCTGCCCAGCAGGTGGAGGTGAAGCAAAGCATAAGGCAGTGTTGAGGTCCTTTCAGATGAGCAGTCATACTATCTGTATGATGAGAGCACACCTAGGATTCCATGAGCGGACCGTCTGCCGTTTTTTTTTAGACAGCTGGTGGATGAAAATTAAGCTCCACCCACGCGGCAGATTGTCGCGTCGGCCAGATTCCCGGGAAAAGCTTGCCCCCAGCGGCATTCTGCCACGTGGGTGGAGCTTCATTTCCATCCAGTCAGATGTCTATAAAAACCAGGAAGAGACGCCGGCCGGCAGACAGCGGCTTTTTGGCCGCGCATGGAAGTTCAGGTGTGCCTGCAGCGCTGTATGAAGTATAAATGTAGGCTTTTGGTATGTTTGGTTTGGGTGCTCACTGGACTGCAATGTTGGTCCTATAGACGTGTGTCAGGGGATGGGTGGGCCAGGAAGGAACAGACCATCACTAGACGTGTGTAGAGGAGTCAGGCGGTGGGTGGGCCATCCCTAGACGTGTGTAGAGGAGTCAGGCGGTGGGTGGGCCATCGCTAGACGTGTGTAGAGGAGTCAGGGGATGGGTGGGCCAGGAACAGACCATCACTAGACGTGTGTAGAGGAGTCAGGCGGTGGGTGGGCCAGGAAAAGACCATCACTAGACGTGTGTAGAGGAGTCAGGCGGTGGGTGGGCCAGGAAGGAACAGACCATCACTAGACGTGTGTAGAGGAGTCAGGCGGTGGGTGGGCCAGGAAGGAACAGACCATCACTAGACGTGTGTAGAGGAGTCAGGCGGTGGGTGGGCCATCACTAGACATGTGTAGAGGAGTCAGGCGGTGGGTGGGCCATCACTAGACATGTGTAGAGGAGTCAGGCGGTGGGTGGGCCAGGAAAAGACCATCACTAGACGTGTGTAGAGGAGTCAGGCGGTGGGTGGGCCAGGAAGGAACAGACCATCACTAGACGTGTGTAGAGGAGTCAGGCGGTGGGTGGGCCATCACTAGACATGTGTAGAGGAGTCAGGCGGTGGGTGGGCCATCACTAGACGTGTGTAGAGGAGTCAGGCGGTGGGTGGGCCATCGCTAGACGTGTGTAGAGGAGTCAGGCGGTGGGTGGGCCATCGCTAGACGTGTGTAGAGTCAGGTGGTGGGTGGGCCAGGAACAGACCGTCGTTATAGTTACAGGAGAAGCTGGTGTGGTAGCTGGGGCTGGTCCGGCTGGGGGAGCGTGGCTGAGGGAGCGGGGACCGAGGGGATCCGGTGTATCTCACAGCCGATTGGCTCTGAGCCTGGGAGGATCTGGTGGCGGGTCTGACGACGACCGACGCCTGACAAAGCTTCTGGATGAGGAAGCGTTTGTCACGGCCCTCCTGCACGGGGACACACACACACACACAGAGATAAAACGTCTATAAGACACTAAGGCTGTACCCTAGCCCTTATTTTAAACGTCTATAAGACACTGTAAGGCTGTACCCTAGCCCCTATTTTAGGACTTCTATAAGACACTGTAAGGCTGTACCCTAGCCCTTATTTTAAACGTCTATAAGACACTGTAAGGCTGTACCCTAGCCCCTATTTTAGGACTTCTATAAGACACTGTAAGGCTGTACCCTAGCCCTTATTTTAAACGTCTATAAGACACTGTAAGGCTGTACCCTAGCCCCTATTTTAGGACTTCTATAAGACACTGTAAGGCTGTACCCTAGCCCTTATTTTAAACGTCTATAAGACACTGTAAGGCTGTACCCTAGCCCCTATTTTAGGACTTCTATAAGACACTGTAAGGCTGTACCCTAGCCCTTATTTTAACGTCTATAAGACACTGTAAGGCTGTACCCTAGCCCTTATTTTAAACTTCTATAAGACACTGTAAGGCTGTACCCTAGCCCTTATTTTAACGTCTATAAGACACTGTAAGGCTGTACCCTAGCCCTTATTTTAAACTTCTATAAGACACTGTAAGGCTGTACCCTAGCCCTTATTTTAAACTTCTATAAGACACTGTAAGGCTGTACCCTAGCCCTTATTTTAAACTTCTATAAGACACTGTGAGGCTGTACCCTAGCCCTTATTTTAACTTCTATAAGACACTGTGAGGCTGTACCCTAGCCCTTATTTTAACTTCTATAAGACACTAAGGCTGTACCCTAGCCCTTATTTTAACTTCTATAAGACACTGTGAGGCTGTACCCTAGCCCTTATTTTAACTTCTATAAGACACTGTGAGGCTGTACCCTATAGCCCTTATTTTAACTTCTATAAGACACTAAGGCTGTACCCTAGCCCTTATTTTAACTTCTATAAGACACTGTAAGGCTGTACCCTAGCCCTTATTTTAACTTCTATAAGACACTGTAAGGCTGTACCCTAGCCCTTATTTTAACTTCTATAAGACACTAAGGCTGTACCCTAGCCCTTATTTTAACTTCTATAAGACACTAAGGCTGTACCCTAGCCCTTATTTTAACTTCTATAAGACACTAAGGCTGTACCCTAGCCCTTATTTTAGGACTCCAACTTCGGCAGGAATTTTCGAGTGAACATTCGGACCATTTGTTTCTAATTAATTTAAAAAATAACCGTCTCGATCAGAGCGTCTGAGTTTCTGTAGCAGTTTTCTGGAGGGCGGGGGAGCAGTCGGTTTGGGGGGGGGGGGGGGGGGGGGGGTTCCCGACGGCTGCGTGTCGCTTCCTCCTCTGACAGAGGGGAAGCGAGTAAGCGACGCCGTCAGAAGCCCCCTCGCTCAGGAAGGCCCCCTCACTCAGACACACAACGTGTGTTGTTGCGACAATAACATACACAGCCTACCGGTATGTAAGAGGAATATAAACACCGTGGCGCAAAACGTCATATTTACCCTGCTCTAATGCAACAATCCTCCATTTCACAATTTCAGCACTCGTGACTCGAGGGCAGCGCAACACAGTGCAGCGAGAGAGAGAGAGAGAGAACTAACCTTTTTCTCAAATTGTGCGATCGTGCTGGTGTGTGTGTGTGTGTGTTTGTTGCTGATTGGCTGCAGCCCCATCACCAAATTAACACTTACAGCACGTAGGACGCCTGAGAACGTCATAGGATACCGAACGTAGAGTTCTAAGGACGTCTGAGGACGTCCTAGCGACATCCCAGCGATGCGGGGCGAGATATTAATATTCAGAATTTTTCCTATTTATTTTTTTGGCATTTCGCTTTTCGCTTGCCGTATGCTAACGCTCAGTGCAACTATTAGCTTATTATTGACTCCCACGTTAGCGAGACGGAAAGAATGACTCGTAGCTCCTAATCCAGGGCGCTCTCCGTGGTGATGAATAGAGCGATATGCTGGCGCTTATTTTCTGCTCCTCATCCGTCTCTCCCGCAAAATATGAACGCTTTTTGGAGCGTAAAACAATATATTAAGATGATCGGGGATGTTGAGGTCACTTTGTAAAGTCAACTTTTTTAGGAAAGTGTTTCCGGTTCATGGCTTTCAAAGTAAAAGCGATCAGACACCTCCGGTATTCTATAGCCTATATTTTGAAGGCAGTCGGCGTACTCAATGTGTTAATGTGCACAGGGGATTTTGGAAATGGACAGCACAACAAGGAGATAGACATAACTTCTGACAGGAATGCACTAGAAACTTACTTTTTTGACATGCTCGTATCACATTCTCGCCGAGATATATTTTCGAGTTAATAAAAAAGGAAAAAAACAATAATATTTATTTTTATAATAAAAAAAATAAAAAAAAAACGAATGGTTCAAACCAATTAATTAAGATTCGAGTGCCAACCCTAACGAGCGAACAATCGAACCTTGAATGTTTGGTGACAGCCTTATAAGACAGACAACTATTCCACGACCGATTGCCATATAGAGTCTAGAACTACACCTCGCCAAAATCCATTCAGGAAAATATCTTTTAAAATATCTTTACATTTTTTTCATATACATTTCTGCTAAGTAGGAAGCTATATATATGCTTAGATGATTTCCATTTATATTAGGATAAATTGGCGTGACTATGAAGACGAAACGGAAGTGAGGAGTTGGCTCCACTTCCACTTTATCGCTTTCTCGTGATCAGAGCTTCCGTTGCTCCAGACCGTACGACGGAAGCATTTATATTTTACTCATGATCAGAGCTTCCGTTGCTCCAGACTGTATGACGGAAGCATTTATATTTTACTCATGATCAGAGCTTCCGTTGCTCCAGACTGTATGACGGAAGGATTTATATTTTACTCGTGATCAGAGCTTCCGTTGCTCCAGACTGTATGACGGAAGCATTTCTATTTTACTCGTAATCAGAGCTTCCGTTGCTCCAGACTGTATGACGGAAGGATTTATATTTTACTCGTGATCAGAGCTTCCGTTGCTCCAGACTGTACGAGCATTTATATTTTACTCATGATCAGAGCTTCCGTTGCTCCAGACTGTATGACGGAAGCATTTATATTTTACTCATGATCAGAGCTTCCGTTGCTCCAGACTGTACGACGGAAGCATTTATATTTTACTCATGATCAGAGCTTCCGTTGCTCCAGACTGTACGACGGAAGCATTTATATTTTACTCGTGATCAGAGCTTCCGTTGCTCCAGACTGTACGAGCATTTATATTTTACTCATGATCAGAGCTTCCGTTGCTCCAGACTGTATGACGGAAGCGTTTATATTTTACTCGTGATCAGAGCTTCCGTTGCTCCAGACTGTATGATGGAAGCATTTATATTTTACTCGTGATCAGAGCTTCCGTTGCTCCAGACTGTATGACGGAAGCATTTATATTTTACTCGTGATCAGAGCTTCTGTTGCTCCAGACTGTATGACGGAAGCATTTATATTTTACTCGTGATCAGAGCTTCCGTTGCTCCAGACTGTATGACGGAAGCATTTATATGTTACTCATGATCAGAGCTTCCGTTACTCCAGACTGTACGACGGAAGCATTTATATTTTACTCATGATCAGAGCTTCCGTTGCTCCAGACTGTACGACGGAAGCATTTATATTTTACTCATGATCAGAGCTTCCGTTGCTCCAGACTGTATGACGGAAGCATTTATATTTTACTCATGATCAGAGCTTCCGTTGCTCCAGACTGTACGACGGAAGCATTTATATTTTACTCATGATCAGAGCTTCCGTTGCTCCAGACTGTACGACGGAAGCATTTGAAAATTGTGGGAGGCAACATTCTGGCAACGTGAACGTTGTGCCACAATAAACATGTGTTGCAAATAATACATACTAATGAAACTTTGCCTTGGGAAATGGTGAAGATATGTATTATTTTGTACAGTACTCACCATGGCCAGCTGTTCCCTCAGCTGGTGAATAACTCTCTTGTGAGCTCCAGCCAGAGCGATGACATAAAACATGGCCAAACTGTGGAAGACATTGAGTCAGTGTTATTCTACAAGACGCATGAATTAATTAAAGAGTAGGCTACATAAAAGTCACTCTACAATTAATTTAAATCAGCTCAACACAGAAAATACCAGCTTTAAACCCATGGGTATTTATATACATGGTATTAGCCCATTAAGACCTGGAATGTAACCGTGTGTAACCTTGGCTTTTAACCACTTTAACCATTATTTTAAATTTTAGCTGTTCACACCTACAAGCCTACAAGCTCATATCGCGGCACCGAGTGCCGCAATACGAGCTTGTAGATCTGCAATTTATTTTGAAAAATCTTGAAACGTGTGCAAATCTTTGAATGAATATATATTATTTTTTGGTTTTTAACTCATTATATTTGCTTCTGGGGGAGGTCCCTGAAACAACATATTTTCAGATGGGGGTCGGCGGCCAATTACAGATAATTCTGGGGCTCCCTTGATATGAAATAACTTTATGTTTTATTCACTATAATCAACACCATTGCTGAGAACAACCCTACACAGCTGAAAACCAAAGCAACCAAACTGCCAACCAAACCCCAGGACGGTTCATCCCATCGTACTGTACATGTATGATGGGATGGTTCTGTACACAGTGTACTGTACCATCGTACTGTACATGTATGATGGGATGGTTCTGTACACAGTGTACTGTACCATCGTACTGTACATGTATGATGGGATGGTTCTGTACACAGTGTACTGTACCATCGTACTGTACATGTATGATGGGATGGTTCTGTACACAGTGTACTGTACCATCGTACTGTACATGTATGATGGGATGGTTCTGTACACAGTGGGGGACCTCATGTTTTACTGTACATGTATGATGGGATGGTTCTGTACACAGTGTACTGTACCATCGTACTGTACATGTATGATGGGATGGTTCTGTACACAGTGTACTGTACCATCGTACTGTACATGTATGATGGGATGGTTCTGTACACAGTGTACTGTACCATCATACTGTACATGTATGATGGGATGGTTCTGTACACAGTGTACTGTACCATCGTACTGTACATGTATGATGGGATGGTTCTGTACACAGTGTACTGTACCATCATACTGTACATGTATGATGGGATGGTTCTGTACACAGTGGGGGACCTCATGTTTTACTGTACATGTATGATGGGATGGTTCTGTACACAGTGGGGACCTCATGTTTTACTGTACATGTATGATGGGATGGTTCTGTACACAGTGGAGGACCTCATGTTTTCGTATCGTCTCGGTGTAACGTGCTCCGTGTTGTTCTTGATGTGGACGTTTGAACAGACTGTGAATCAGTGTTGTTTTTGGCAGCAAATTTCTATTTTAGTTTTAGTCATAGTCTCTTGAATAGTTTTCACTTAGTTTTAGTCACATTTTAGTCGCCTGGAATGTTCTAGTGTTTAGTCTAGTTTTAGTCGACTAAATGTCATACGATTTTAGTCGACTAAATCTACAGTTGATTTAGTCGACTAAAATGTGTTTTGATAGGCCTTGATGTCGTTGTAATGACATATTTTACACTTTGGTTGCATGCTGAAAATAGGAGATATACAATCTCTGCGACGCGTTGTGAGATTGTATATCTGCTATTTTCAGCATGCAACCCAGCATAAAACTGGATCTCTTGTCCACTAGTCCCTTCCTAACATTTTAGTCTATATTTGTTGACGAAATTGTCAGTATATTTAGTCTTAGTTTTAGTCACCATAGATTCATTTTTATTTAGTTTTAATTTAGTTTTAGTCAGTGAAAAAAGGTAGTCGAAGACAAATATCTTTCGGGAAAAATAAAGATTATTTATTACCTGGCGATGACCAGGAAGGACACGGCGAAGGCCTCCGAGGAGACGGCGTGGAGGAAGGACCGCGCTCCGTTGGGAAGCCCGGAGACGGTCCTGGGCACCACCTCCCACGAGGTGGTGTAGTTAACGAACGGCCCGCACGCCTGGGAACACCGGATGCTGTCGGAGGAAGGAATGACTCAGGGAAGTGTAGTCGTACATTAGGCCAGGGGTTCTCAACCCAAATTATTCTGGGGGTCCCCAAATTATTTTCCAAATATTAAGACTTTAGATAGTACACATAGTACATGCAGAAACATTCCTTAAAGGAGAATTCCATACTAAAAGGCTTTCTTATACCTTTCTTTGTAGTTGTTACGTCCCCACCAAAGAGGTCCAGGTGTTATTTTGTGCAAAAGCTCCTTATTGGCTATTTCCCCTACCATAAGCCCTCAATGAATTGCATTGAATTCAATGGGAATTGAATGGGGCTATGGGGTGTTGTGCTAATTCGCTTATTTCCATCGCTCAAAATTATAATTTCTTTGTATATATCCTCTCCTCATAATGTAAATAATATCCCAAGCGGCACACTTTACTACTTATTTCGATGGAAATAAGCGAACTAGCACAACACCCCATAGCCCCATTCAATTCCCATTCTATGCAATGCAATTCATTTAGGGCTTATGGTAGGGAAAATAGCCAATAAGGAGCTTTTTCACAAAATAACACCTGGACCTCTTTGGTGGGGACGTAACGACAAAGAAAGGTAAGAAAGATAAGAAAGCATTCTAGCATGGAATTCTCCTTTAATGATTATATCTTGTTTCAGTATTAATTTATGATATATTATCTCTTATTATTAAAGGTTATTTTTGCAGTCAGTTTGTATTGGGGCCGTGGGGAAGGGGGGCAGGGCGTTGAGAACCCCTGCATTAGCCTACTTAAAGTCTACTTAACTGTACAAAAAAATGTTCAAATATTGTTTCTTATCCCACTGTCATAGAGAGCAGGATGCAACATGACAGCAGTATAACCCTATTCAAATCTAGGAAGACAGGTACACGTCAATCCTAGTGTCTGTCCAAAAAAAATCTAAATATTATTTTTAAGTAATAAATATATCTCTGTTGTCGGGGAGGAAACCTCATAACTCTAACTAATAATAACATTTTTCAGGAAATGAAAAATGTTTTTTTTTTCAGGAAATTAAGAAAACCTTATATTTTTAAAACAAAGCAACACAGCCTCATCAAAGTTGTTGTTGTAACTTTATATATTGTCAATGACTCCCATGAGAGGGGGGGAGAGGTGGTGGAGTTAGCTGACAGTTTGAGGGTCCAATGGAGTTAAGAGGTTTTGTCCAAAGCACTTTTTACTACTTTCCATTGGTTCAATAATTTCGAAACAACACACAGTTCAATAGCACTGATTTATGCCAAGGAGTTAGGAGGTTTCCTCCCGACAGCAACGAGTAGAACCGCTGCTCCTTCGCCTGGAAAGGAGTCAGCTGAGGTGGTTCGGGCATCTGGTTAGGATGCCTCTCGGGCGTCTCCCTAGGGAGGTCCTCGACGCACGTCCCACTGGGAGGAGCCCCCGGGGCAGACCAAGGACCACGTCCCACTGGGAGGAGACCCCGGGGCAGACCAAGGACCACGTCCCACTGGGAGGAGACCCCGGGGCAGACCAAGGACCACGTCCCACTGGGAGGAGACCCCCGGGGGCAGACCAAGGATCACGTCCCACTGGGAGGAGACCCCGGGGCAGACCAAGGATCACGTCCCACTGGGAGGAGACCCCGGGGCAGACCAAGGACCACGTCCCACTGGGAGGAGACCCCGGGGCAGACCAAGGACCACGTCCCACTGGGAGGAGACCCCCGGGGCAGACCAAGGACCACGTCCCACTGGGAGGAGACCCCCGGGGCAGACCAAGGACCACGTCCCACTGGGAGGAGACCCCCGGGGCAGACCAAGGACCACGTCCCACTGGGAGGAGACCCCCGGGGCAGACCAAGGCGCAGTTGGAGGAAACACATCGACTCACTGGCCTTGGAACGTCTCAGAATCCCCCAGGAGGAAGTCACTAATGTTGCTCTGGAGAGGGAAGTCTGGAGCTCTCTAGTGGAGCTGTTGCCCCCGCGACCCGACTACGGATAAGCGGTTGAAGATGGATGGATGGAGACCACTACTCACTGCGCGATGCCAACGGCGACCGGCAGACAGGCCAGAGCCAGACCGATCAGCAACACTCCCAGGAAGAAGAAGTTGGAGCTGGACGCTCTGAAGGGACGGGTGGCTGGACGGCAGTTATGAACCAGAGACACCTGTTAGAGTTACACCAGAGACACCTGTTAGAGTTATGAACCAGAGACACCTGTTAAAGTTATGAACCAGAGACACCTGTTAGAGTTATGAACCAGAGACACCTGTTAGAGTTATGAACCAGAGACACCTGTTAAAGTTACACCAGAGACACCTGTTAGAGTTATGAACCAGAGACACCTGTTAAAGTTACACCAGAGACACCTGTTAAAGTTACACCAGAGACACCTGTTAGAGTTATGAACCAGAGACACCTGTTAGAGTTATGAACCAGAGACACCTGTTAGAGTTATGAACCAGAGACACCTGTTAGAGTTATGAACCAGAGACACCTGTTAAAGTTACACCAGAGACACCTGTTAGAGTTATGAACCAGAGACACCTGTTAAAGTTACACCAGAGACACCTGTTAAAGTTACACCAGAGACACCTGTTAGAGTTATGAACCAGAGACACCTGTTAAAGTTACACCAGAGACACCTGTTAAAGTTACACCAGAGACACCTGTTAGAGTTATGAACCAGAGACACCTGTTAAAGTTACACCAGAGACACCTGTTAGAGTTATGAACCAGAGACACCTGTTAAAGTTATGAACCAGAGACACCTGTTAGAGTTATGAACCAGAGACACCTGTTAAAGTTACACCAGAGACACCTGTTAAAGTTATGAACCAGAGACACCTGTTAGAGTTATGAACCAGAGACACCTGTTAAAGTTACACCAGAGACACCTGTTAATAATACATTTGCCTTCAGAACAAACAGCTGTAACGTCACGTTAATAACGTCTTTCTCACCTTTTTGATGTAGAAGATGATGAAGTACTTGATGATACAGATGGCCGGCAGCAGGGGGCAGTAGAACGTGCCGATCCAGCAGATGGTCTGCCCGTAGACGATCTCCAGAACGTTCTGAGGGATGGCGAACTCCTGCTGGCCCCACCACTTAGCCAGGCCGCAGTCACAGAAGTTCACTATCAACCTATAGTGAATGGAGACACCACTTAGCCAGGCCGCAGTCACAGAAGTTCACTATCAACCTATAGTGAATGAATGGAGACACCACTTAGCCAGGCCGCAGTCACAGAAGTTCACTATCAACCTATAGTGAATGAATGGAGACACCACTTAGCCAGGCCGCAGTCACAGAAGTTCACTATCAACCTATAGTGAATGAATGGAGACACCACTTAGCCAGGCCGCAGTCACAGAAGTTCACTATCAACCTATAGTGAATGAATGGAGACACCACTTAGCCAGGCCACAGTCACAGAAGTTCACTATTAACCTATAGTGAATGAATGGAGACACCACTTAGCCAGGCCGCAGTCACAGAAGTTCACTATCAGTGCCGGAAGTGCTTCAAAATAGGAGCTCTGGGGTGCCGGAGTTGTCTGAGCGCTTTTACTCTGAAAGCCATGAACCAGAAACAATTTCCTAAAAAAGTTGACTTTACAAAGTTGACCTTACATTGCGATGATTTTAATTTATACGATATATGATCCAAAAAGCGTTCATATTTTGCGGGAGAGAGACGGATGAGGAGCAGAAATGAAGCGCCAGCATATCGATCCATTCATCACCACGGAGAGCGCCCTGGATTAGGAGATACGAGTCATTCTTTCCGCCGCGCTAACATGCGAGTCAACGGCAAGCTAATAATTGCCCATAGTGTTAGCATACGGCAGCCGAAAGTCGAACGGCCAAAAAAGAAAATAGGAAAAATTCGGAATATTCTTATCTCGCCCCGTATCATTGAGGATGCGCTAGGACGTCCACCGACGTCCAAGGCACCTCTCGGTTCGAATCCTTAAGATGGCCTGAGGCGTCCTATGTAAAAAATGTGTTAATGGGCATCAGCAGTTCTGCATGGGCAACAATACGCCAGAAAGAAAAAAGACAGGGACTTACCTCCGTGGAAACTCCACAAAGAGGGTGACGGCCGCGATGATGATGAAGTCAAAGATGGTCAGTTTGTACATCTCTTGTCCCACACGGGTCTCCCAGCACTTTGCAACAAACACGGGAGTTAAAGTAGCATTAGGATTAATTGAATGACCAGACTCATAATTATATCAACAATAATGATGATAGCATGCGGCGTTAGCAGCATTAGCGTGTATATGAGTTTGTATGAACACTTGACTCACAAAGGCAGCTGTGCTATGTTATTATAGCAACATTACATACATCCTAAAAAATAACTTAATCAGACCAGTGTGTGTCCAGTGGAAACCTCGTATGAATCTGATCTCAGGTCAGAATGGGTTAACGTTATAGTATATCTATCACTACCATCAACCATCAACAATACTGAAAATATACACTCTGTGCACTTACAGAGTAGAGCTGGTTGTTGTAGCCACACTCACAGGGCCCGTCCTTACACTTAGTGATCTGAGTACTTACAGAGTAGAGCTGGTTGTTGTAGCCACACTCACAGGGCCCGTCCTTACACTTAGTGATCTGAGTACTTACAGAGTAGAGCTGGTTGTTGTAGCCACACTCACAGGGCCCGTCCTTACACTTAGTGATCTGAATACTTACAGAGTAGAGCTGGTTGTTGTAGCCACACTCACAGGGCCCGTCCTTACACTTAGTGATCTGAATACTTACAGAGTAGAGCTGGTTGTTGTAGCCACACTCACAGGGCCCGTCCTTACACTTAGTGATCTGAATACTTACAGAGTAGAGCTGGTTGTTGTAGCCACACTCACAGGGCCCGTCCTTACACTTAGTGATCTGAATACTTACAGAGTAGAGCTGGTTGTTGTAGCCACACTCACAGGGCCCGTCCTTACACTTAGTGATCTGAGTACTTACAGAGTAGAGCTGGTTGTTGTAGCCACACTCACAGGGCCCGTCCTTACACTTAGTGATCTGAATACTTACAGAGTAGAGCTGGTTGTTGTAGCCACACTCACAGGGCCCGTCCTTACACTTAGTGATCTGAATACTTACAGAGTAGAGCTGGTTGTTGTAGCCACACTCACAGGGCACCTCCTTACACTTAGTGATCTGAATACTTACAGAGTAGAGCTGGTTGTTGTAGCCACACTCACAGGGCCCGTCCTTACAGTTAGTGATCTGAATACTTACAGAGTAGAGCTGGTTGTTGTAGCCACACTCACAGGGCACCTCCTTACACTTAGTGATCTGAGTACTTACAGAGTAGAGCTGGTTGTTGTAGCCACACTCACAGGGCCCGTCCTTACACTTAGTGATCTGAGTCCACAGAGAGAAGAGCAACACCCCGATACTGGTCAGCCTCATGAAGACGCACCTGGAGAGAGGAAAAACAGAAAGACACCAATGACTGGAACATGCCTTCTAAAATAGTTTTCTGCAGAAAGAACGTATGTTTCTATGTCAGTGGTTCTCAAACTTTTTAATGTCAAGGACCCTCAGAATGATATGTATTTGGCCGTAGACCCCTATCTCAAACTATGTTGTTCCAGGGACCCCCCCAGAAGCACAAGATTTGAGTTAAAAAATGTGTGAAAGAATGCTGTGAAAGAATAAAATATTCAAAGATGTGCACACATTTTCACGATTTTCCCCAAATTAGCAGATCTACAAGATCGTCAGCCTGGCTAATAAGCCAGACCGAAACAGCTGTTGGCAAAAAAACGATTGCCCGCGACAGTGTGATATTACTAACCCTCAAATTGATCGGTTAGAAGGAAGACTTAACTCAAGTTTGCCAGCGCCTCACTGCTGATGGACCAATTTTGTCTTTACAATCAGGAATGAGGATTTCAGAGCAACTCCATACCTCATGAGAGTGAAGCGGACCTCGTAGTTGATGATACATACCTCATGAGGGTGAAGCGGACCTCGTAGTTGATGACACATACCTCATGAGGGTGAAGCGGATCTCGTAGTTGATGACACATACCTCATGAGGGTGAAGCGGATCTCGTAGTTGATGATACATACCTCATGAGGGTGAAGCGGACCTCGTAGTTGATGATACATACCTCATGAGGGTGAAGCGGACCTCGTAGTTGATGACACATACCTCATGAGGGTGAAGCGGATCTCGTAGTTGATGATACATACCTCATGAGAGTGAAGCGGATCTCGTAGTTGATGATACATACCTCATGAGGGTGAAGCGGACCTCGTAGTTGATGATACATACCTCATGAGGGTGAAGCGGATCTCGTAGTTGATGATACATACCTCATGAGGGTGAAGCGGACCTCGTAGTTGATGATACATACCTCATGAGGGTGAAGCGGATCTCGTAGTTGATGATACATACCTCATGAGGGTGAAGAGGACCTCGTAGTTGATGATACATACCTCATGAGAGTGAAGAGGACCTCGTAGTTGATGATACATACCTCATGAGAGTGAAGCGGACCTCGTAGTTGATGACACATACCTCATGAGGGTGAAGCGGATCTCGAAGGCGGGGCTGTAGTCCTCGTAGTTGATGATGAGGGAGAAGAGCAGCGGGGTGATGAAGTTGGCTGAGGTAATGACGATGGAGGGAAGGTACTCGTAGATGAGGTCCACCATGAAGTTCTCCTGCAACGCAGACACAGAATGAATGAACGAACGAATGGTTTATTTCGATCGTTTGTTAGACTGGCATATTCCCCGATACCGATATGACCCGATATGACCAAATAAGGGCCGATCCGATACTTTTCCGATACCGATACAGTGTGGGGACATCTCTAATAAACAGTAAACTGAGCACCCGAGACACACACACACACACACCTTAGTCATCTGGGCTTTCTGGGAGAAGACGGTGGCTCGGTAGATGCTGTAGAAGCAGGCGACCAGCACGGCGATGACGAACAGGTTGAGGACGAGGCGGAGGGCGTAGATACGACATCGCTCCTTACGCGAGCGACCTGCAATCTTCTGCTTGATCCTCTCCTCCTCCAAGTCCGTCTGGCAACGCACGGGGAGAATAATGAGTGATTTAGTCGACTAAAATGTGTTTTGACAGGCCTTGATGTCGTTGTAATGACATATTTTACACTTTGGTTGCATGCTGAAAATAGCAGATCTACAATCTCACAACGCGTCGCAGCGCGACGCGTTGTGAGATTGTAGATCTGCATAAAACTGGATCTCTTGTCCACTAGTCCTTTCCTAACATTTTAGTCTAGTTTTTATTTGTTGACGAAATTTAGTCTTAGTTTTAGTCATCATATATTCGTTTTTATTTAGTTTTAGTCAGTGAAAAAAGGTAGTCGACGAACATTTTTAGGGGCGGCGGTGGCTCAGGGGTAGAGTGCCTGGATGGTAACCGTAAGGTTGCCAGTTCGAACCCGGGCTCCCCCAGAGTTACTGTCGAAGTGTCCTTGAGCAAGACACTGAACCCCTAATTGCTCCGGATGTGCTGCTTGGTGCCTTGCATGGTTTCCGCTGCCATCGGTGTATGAATGTGTGTGTGAATGGGTGAATGTAATGCACAATCTCTATGTTCTGACCCAGTAGAGGTGAGCTCATACAGTAGTGTCTGTGTGTTCTGACCCAGTAGAGGTGAGCTCATACAGCAGTGTCTATGTGTTCTGACCCAGTGTTGTTTTTGGCAGCACATTTCTATTTTAGTTTTAGTCATAGTCTCTTGAATAGTTTTCACTTAGTTTTAGTCACATTTTAGTCACCTGGAATGTCTTAGTGTTTAGTCTAGTTTTAGTCGACTAAATGTCATACGATTTTAGTCGACTAAATCTACAGTTGATTTAGTCGATTAAAATGTGTTTTGACAGGCCTTGATGTCGTTGTAATGACATATTTTACACTTTGGTTGCATGCTGAAAATAGCAGATCTACAATCTGATTGAGATTGTAGATCTGCTATTTTCAGCATGCTCGCAACGTGAGATTGTAGATCTGCTATTTTCAGCATGCTCGCAACGTGAGATTGTAGATCTGCTATTTTCAGCATGCTCGCAACGTGAGATTGTAGATCTGCTATTTTCAGCATGCTCGCAACGTGAGATTGTAGATCTGCTATTTTCAGCATGCAACCCAGCATAAAACTGGATCTCTTGTCCACTAGTCCCTTCCTAAAATTTTAGTCTAGTTTTTATTTGTTGACAAAATTTAGTCTTAGTTTTAGTCATCATATATTCGTTTTTATTTAGTTTTCGTCAGTGAAAAAAGGTAGTCGACGAACATTTTTCGTCTTAAGTTTTCGTCGACGAAAACAACACTGGTTCTGACCCAGTAGCGGCGCTGCCTCACCCTGAGCTCATACAGCAGTGTCTATGTGTTGTTCTGTGTGTTCTGACCCAGTAGAGGACCGGTTCTGCTCACCCTGAGCTCATACAGCAGTGTCTATGTGTTGTTCTGTGTGTTCTGACCCAGTAGAGGACCGGTTCTGCTCACCCTGAGCTCATACAGCAGTGTCTATGTGTTGTTCTGTGTGTTCTGACCCAGTAGAGGACCGGTTCTGCTCACCCTGAGCTCATACAGCAGTGTCTATGTGTTGTTCTGTGTGTTCTGACCCAGTAGAGGACCGGTTCTGCTCACCCTGAGCTCATACAGCAGTGTCTATGTGTTGTTCTGTGTGTTCTGACCCAGTAGAGGACCGGTTCTGCTCACCCTGAGCTCATACAGCAGTGTCTATGTGTTGTTCTGTGTGTTCTGACCCAGTAGAGGACCGGTTCTGCTCACCCTGAGCTCATACAGCAGTGTCTATGTGTTGTTCTGTGTGTTCTGACCCAGTAGGTGGCGCTGCCTCACCCTGAGCTCATACAGCAGGCTGCTCCTCTTCAGCCTCACGGCGTTCCCGTCCGTGATGCAGAAGTCCCAGCCGGCGAATATCTTGTTACAGAAGCTCTGGAAACGGTCCTCGTCTTGGACCAGGTTCCGTTTCAGGCCCGTGGCAGACCTGGTGGGGGGGGGGGGGGGGGGGAGAGAGGTTAACCCATTCTGACCTGAGATCAGATTCATACGAGGTTTCCACTGGAACACACACTGGTCTGTTGAACCCATTCTGACCTGAGATCAGATTCTAAAAATGTCAGTCGTTCTTCGATTAAAAAAAAAATAGCAGACCTACGAGCTTGTAGATCTGCTATTTTTCAATAGCTAAAGCATAACATGATGCCAACACCAAAATGGGTTCCCGTTCAGAATGGGTTAAAGGTTGACGCTTCAGGCCCCTGGCAGACCTGGTGGGGACAGAGAGAGAGGGGGGTCACGGATCCCTCCGACTTGACAGGCATAAACTTTTTATTTTATTTTAGAAGTCAACCTTTCAACTTAACAAACTTTGTAAATGAGGTCTTTGCTCTCAACCCGTTCTCAAGACGCTCTCAAGACCGGGACAGCATCTGTATCACTTTGTATTGTATTTTCTTTTTTTTTTTAAGCGAACATTTTAACTCAAATCTTTGCTTCTGGGGGTCCCTGTAACAACATTTTAACTCAAATCTTTGCTTCTGGGGGTCCCTGGAACAACATTTTAACTCAAATCTTTGCTTCTGGGGGTCCCTGTAACAACATTTTAACTCAAATCTTTGCTTCTGGGGGTCCCTGGAACAACATTTTAACTCAAATCTTTGCTTCTGAGTGAGTGTTGTTGTTTTTTCAATTGGTGCTTTCTTTCATTTTAGGGATTTTAGCTGTTTTTGACAGGGGGGGGGGGGGGCGGGGGCATTCGAACATGGGGCTAAATATGTATTTTATTACAGCGGTTTATTTTTTTTATTATTTACTATAGTCCTACTAGACCCCAAGAAATTACATCTGGCCACAAAAGATCACGGGATCTACTGAATGTGTGTCAAAGTGACATATTGAGCCTATGACACTGCAGTGTGGCTTCCCCCCAGTAGGCTACCTTCACATTCAGTGAACAGATCTTAGATTTCAGAGCCTCAGAGCCTCGTCGACTAAAACTAAGACGAAAAATGTTCGTCGACTACCTTTTTTCACTGACAAAAACTAAATAAAAACGAATCTATGATGACTAAAACTGAGACTAAATATACTGACAATTTCGTCAACAAATAAAAACTAGACTAAAATGTTAGTAAGGGACTAGTGGACAAGAGATCCAGTTTTATGCTGGGTTGCATGCTGAAAATAGCAGACCTACAATCTCACATCTTGTGAGATTGTAGATCTGCTATTTTCAGCAGTGTAAAATATGTCATTACAACGACATCAAGGCCTGTCAAAACACATTTTAGTCGACTAAATCAACTGTAGATTTAGTCGACTAAAATCGTATGACATTTAGTCGACTAAAACTAGACTAAACACTAGAACATTCCAGGCGACAAAAATGTGACTGAAACTAAGTGAAAACTATTCAAGAGACTACGACTAAAACTAAAATAGAAATTTGCTGCCAAAAATAACACTGTTCTAGTACCTTTTAACGATCCAGAAGAGACTGAGGAAGAGGTAGGTGATGGTGACCAGCAGGTAGGCCAGAGGGAGGTTGTAGGTAAAACGTGGGAAGTGGATGAAGTTCACTTTGTAGAAGCCGTAGAAAAGATACGTCTGCTCTAGGAAACCCTGAGGATTAGAAAACACACGGTGGTTATTGGGCAGTGGCGTGCACAGATAGACACTAGGGGGTGCTAGAGCTCCCCCTGCCCTTTTGGCAATGTGCCCGTTTGAAAAACAAAAAAAGCACTGTACAGTATTTGGATTTTGGACCATGGTGACATTGATCAAGTGATGATGAAAAGCACCTAATATATTATTTAGGCCCCAAAATCTATAAATCTCACACTATTAAGGCAACCGGCCGGTTCCACGCGCTGCACAAGGTGCCCTTTTTTCACTTGAGCCCCTCTAAATGTCTGTGCACGCCACTGTTTGTGGAAATACAGCAATAAAATGTCAACTGAAATGTCGACAAAAGGAACTAATAACTGGAACAACATATTTTCAGATCGGGGTCAGCGGCCAATTACAGATAATTTCCGGGGGTCCTTGACATGAAAATGTTTGAGGACGACGATGTTTGAGACTGACATAGAAACATGGGGTTTAGAAGGCATTTGTAGAATGGTTCTCTGGGGATAAAGACATACTCCTCCTGAGAGCAGGTCCGTGATGTGTTCGTGGTAGAGGACGAGGCCTCGACGAGAGCTGCTGGGATACCAACTGCACACGCTGCCTGTGGAGGAACACGTTAAGGACACGTTAAGAACACGTTAAGACACAAGGCAGTGATAAAAAACCTCCCAACGTGAATCCTAACGGAGATACGAGAAGAACAGTTATACTGTCACTGTAAAACCAACAGACATCTTCATGGGTGTGCATTCTTTTCCTCTACTTACAGTAGGCCACCTTTACGATGCGATACGATACGATACGATACGACTTTATTGTCCGCTCGCACTGAAATTTGTTTTGCGTCCATGACGTCACGGTTCAAGAAACAGACCAGACATAGACATACATTACAACATGGTAGACATTACAGAAAACACGGAAACAATCAGGAACAGGGAACATGTCCACTGGTTTAACCACTTTGGTTTAGAAGCAAGACAGACTGATGTACAAACGAGTTATTTAGTCTGTTTTTCTTAAATGTAGGGACTCTAAAAGCGCCTCATGGAGCAACAGTTGATATTCATCCTTTACACGGAGAACGTTTTGCCTGGTTGAAGGTGTCGTGACGTACTGTCTGCCTGGTTGAAGGTGTTGTAACGTACCGTCTGCCTGGTTGAAGGTGTTGTAACGTACCGTCTGCCTGGTTGAAGGTGTTGTAACGTACCGTCTGCCTGGTTGAAGGTGTTGTGATGTACCGTCTGCCTGGTTGAAGGTGTTGTGAAGTACCGTCTGCCTGGTTGAAGGTGTCGTGACGTACCGTCTGCCTGGTTGAAGGTGTCGTGACGTACCGTCTGCCTGGTTGAAGGTGTCGTGACGTACCGTCTGCCTGGTTGAAGGTGTTGTGATGTACCGTCTGCCTGGTTGAAGGTGTTGTAACGTACCGTCTGCCTGGTTGAAGGTGTTGTAACGTACCGTCTGCCTGGTTGAAGGTGTTGTAACGTACCGTCTGCCTGGTTGAAGGTGTGGTAACGTACCGTCTGCCTGGTTGAAGGTGTTGTAACGTACCGTCTGCCTGGTTGAAGGTGTTGTGACGTACCGTCTGCCTGGTTGAAGGTGTCGTAACGTACCGTCTGCCTGGTTGAAGGTGTTGTAACGTACCTTCTGCCTGGTTGAAGGTGTTGTAACGTACCGTCTGCCTGGTTGAAGGTGTTGTAACGTACCTTCTGCCTGGTTGAAGGTGTTGTAACGTACCGTCTGCCTGGTTGAAGGTGTT
>NC_139702.1:17042779-17177779 GCF_964188405.1 Protomyctophum parallelum | reverse complement strand
TCAGAATGCGTTAAATTAACATTGATTTTTACAATATAAATTGGGGGTCCCACTCAATGGGGGTCCGTTAGTAGACTATTGCATCGTGAAGATGTTCTCTCATGGGGGTCCCTGTATATGTTTTCTAGTGGGGGTCCGTGGCTTAATTAGTGTCAATTTGGGGGTCCTTGACATGAAAAGGTTTGGGAACCACTGACCACTGATGCTTTTGGGACCCTCTCTGGCGGAAAACTGTCAAATAAAATAACGATATATGTACAGTATGACCACATAGGCTATATGGCTGAGAAAACCAAATATACACCGTATATATATATCTAGATTGGATTTTGTGCCCCTCCAGTCCAGATTGGCCAGTAGTACCTAATCTAAATACTTCTATATAAATACATCTAAATACTTCCTTAATGTAAACGAAGTCCACACCCACAACACCAGAGGGAGTGCAACAAACCATGTACAACCCAGATTCGGCACAAACAAGGGACAAATTTTTTTTCGCTCCTATGCCACCAAAATGTGGAACACCCTACCAACAGTCATTAAGACACGTGAATCCCTTGACTCCTTCAAAACCGCTCTCAAAGGGCACCTACGGACGGCTGCAATTAGAAACTGGCCCCCATAGAATCTGAATCCCCCCCCCCCCTTTCCCCTCACTGTATATGTATCTTTTCCCTTTTTGCTTCCTATATGATGAATTCCTGTTCTGTTCTTTAACTACATAGAAGTCCCTAAATGTTTTGATGAATTGAACAAGGTGGACCCTGTTGTAAACAAGTGTAATGCTTAATTGGGTCGTCCACTCACAGTTAACAGTCTTTGTATTGAGTTTGTGCTTGAAATGTACTGTAATTCTACAAACTGTTAATAAATATTTCAATCAATCAAACCCTACCCTACCAATATTTTACTAAATGTTACATCTATACAGTAAGTTCTCTATTGTAAATATATACATGTTCAAATTAATTGAATATAGTTAATAGAAATACAAGGTGCATGCAGAAGACATTATAATGCTCAACATACTGTATTTGTATTTCTTTGCTTATTGTTGGTGCTGCTGCATAATTGTAGCCTACTTCTTTTCCAAGCATCACTTTGTTAATAGGCGACTATTTGCAATACATTAAACCCACCTTTTCAGACTCCATCATGGCCCATAGCACTTACCCCACCCCCTTAGATAGCATTTCTGTAGACTTAGATAGCATTTGATACAGACTTATGTAGACAGCACTATAATTGCATTGTTATGTAGACAGCCCATAGCCATAATACACAACATAGGAAAACTATTTGGTTCTGTACAGTTTATAGTAGTAGACCAGGCATGCACTCCAGTGTTGTTTTTGGCAGCAATTTTTGTTAGTTTTAGTCATAGTCTTTTGAATAGTTTTCCTTTAGTTTTAGTCACATTTTAGTCACCAGGAATGTCTTAGTGTTAGTCTTAGTTTTAGTCATCATAGCACAGTTTTAATTCAGTTTCCATTTAGTTTTCTTCAGTGGAAAAAGGTAGTCGACGAAAAAATTTCGTCTTAGTTTTAGTCGACGAAAACAACACTGATGCACTCCAACACATACAGTTAGCTTACATTCGTTAGCAACTCAGTTAGCAACCCGTAACAGACTATAGTTATGTGTTCCATAGAGTTATTTCATCTTTATGTCATCTCTCTTACCCGAGTTGTCTTCCATCTTCCCTTGTCGTCATGAGATAAAAACAGTGTCCAGTGTCGCCACAGTGTGAACAGGAATGTGTCTGTGACTGTGTCTGTGACTTGTAGAGAGATAAATGTCTGTGACTGACAACAACACAACTTCCTGGATGTCTCACACCACCGACCGAACTATCCCATGGATGCAATGAAGGAGCGACGCCACCAGGGGGAAGCAAAGTCCTGTCTATTTTTAAATAGCCTCGGATTGGACTAAGATTGAATAATAATTAAGTCAATGATGTAATTATTATATATCTATCTATCTATCTATAATGACCTATATGTCTGTCTGTCTGTCTGTCTGTCTGTCTTTGGATTACCTATTTTCAATCAATCAATCAAAAAAGAAAAAAAAGCTAATTATTACTTATTATTATTATAAGTATTAATAAAAAATAAAAAATAAAATAGCCTACACATAAAAAATGGTGTGAAATAAATCAAATTATAATAACACACAAGTTCAGCACACACACACACACACACACACACACACACACACACACACACACACACACACACACACACACACACACACACACACACACACACACACAAACTCCATCATGGCCCATAGCACTTACCCCACCCCCTTAGATAGCATTTCTGTAGACTTAGATAGCATTTGATACAGACTTATAGCATGTTATGTAGACAGCACTATAATTGCATTGTATGTAGTCATAGCACGTCATAGTACATATGTATAGCATAGTATAGTATATATGTATAGTTTATATGTATAGTTTCATTATATAGATATTCCACTGTTACTTTCTTTAATAGCTTACGCATGTTTCATGATAAATGCTTTTATGTGATGTATTCCCATGCTTTTTTGTTATTGCTTAATGTAAATCGCTCTGGATTAAGAGCGTCTGATAAATGCCTAAATTGTAAATTGTAAATTGTATGTAGCCTAACAAGCCCCAGTACCAACAATATATATCCAGGAGCAGTCTCACTGACAGAGACAATACAGTATTATTATTATTTATGGAGGAAATGCAGACTTTACAGCAGGTATAGTAGCCATCCTGCACCACAGTGGTTTCAAAACCTTTTCATGTCAAGAACCCCCAAATTGGCACTAATTAGTCCCCCCATTTCAAGGTTCAAGGTTCAAGTTTATAGTGTCCCCGAAGGGCAAATTGGTTTGCTGCATAGACAGTATATTTATTAAACAATTAAACAGTACAGATAAAACAGTTCACATAGCAGATACCAAAGTACAAAAGTGCACATAACCATTAAAGTGCAGGCGTTAAAGTGCTATGCGATAGGTTGTAGAAAGTGCGTGTGCAACAGTGTTGTTTTCGTCGACTAAAACTAAGACGAAAAATGTTCGTCGACTACCTTTTTTCACTGACAAAAACAAATGGAAACTAAATGAAAACTAAGCTACGATGACTAAAACTAAGACTAAATATACTGACAATTTCGTCGACAAATAAAAAAGACTAAAATGTTAGGAAGGGACTAGTGGACAAGAGATCCATTATGAGTCATTTTACACTTGGTTGCATGCTGAAAATAGCCGATCTACAAGCTCACAACGTGTCGCAACGCGTTGTGAGCTTGTAGATCGGCTTGTAGATCGGCTATATCAGCAAGTGTAAAAACACTCATTACGACAGCATCAAGACCAGCCAAAATACATTTTAGTCGACTGAAAAGGACCCCAAATGGGTCCATTTGGTTCAATTTTTTACACTCTCAGAGTTACAGACACATAATAAGGGTCCATTTGGTTCCAGGCGGTCCTCAGCTAAATTTGAGCTGAGGACCCCCCCTGGAACTCCCTCAAGGACTCCTGGGGGTCCACGGACACACACAGACACAGACACAGACTTCAGTAGTCAGCCATACCACATTGACACAATGCACAATATTGTCCTTTTGAGTCTAATTTGTTTCACGCCAATTAACCCATTCTGACCTGAGATCAGATTCATATGAGGTTTCCACTGGGACACACACTGGTCTGGATAATTTGTTATCTCTGTCTTGTGACCTCCTGTGACCACATGCCACGGTATTCCAGGTGGACTTTAAACCTCTACACTTCCTCGTAGCCCAGACGGCCCTCCCCTGTGTTAGAGTTTAAAACCTCTATAGCGTTTAAACCTCTACACTTCCTTGTAGCCCAGACGGCCCTCCCCTGTGTTAGAGTTTCTCTGGCTATAGAGTCTACACAGGTGGAGATCAAACCTGGACCGCTTGGACTGAGCTAGAAGTTTACATAACTTTGTGTCAGTCCTACAATAACCTAACCAGCCAGGTAAGCAGAACAGGAAAGCACTGCAGGAAAGCACTGCAGCACTACTAATGTATTACTAATTTCTGATCTTTTAGAATAGACAGATTGGCATTTAATTGAACTTGATCTGTATTTTATTGGTCAGTATTTCAAGTAAGAAACTCAGTGACTGTCACTGATCACTGTGCCATATACGGCAGGATGAGCTGAGCGTCATTGTGCATTTAACAGTTAAGTTTGTGATCTGATTATAGACGATATTTCTTTATCTTAGCTATATTTCAGATAGACCTATACTATACTGTTTATTCAGATTGTTTAAATGCATATCAGCTGGGCTTTGAGTCATATATATACAGCACCATAATATGACTGGCGTGCACTTAATGGTGGTGGAAACCTTATAGCCGCTGCTGTGTGTGAATTAATAATGAAGTGGTGATGAGGATGGCCCGGGAACCATGCAGAGAGTTCAGTTACATCAGGTTTCCTCATGACAAACTGGCTGTCACTCTTTTCACCGTGCTCAACCTTTAATAGCATGACGCTTATCCCACTGAACCTGACATGACTTCAAGTAGTAGTAAGCTGTTGGATCCTGAAAGCATCGTCAGTCATATAATGGCAAATACTTATTGGCTCTGTTATATACTATATACTTATACGGCATCGTTGTAGATACCAGTAATGCTAACGGCTGTTCTTTATGGCTTGTAGACTTTTGTTGACTTCACGGACAAACAATCCATGTTCCATCGAGGGGCAGATCGGAGCAGAGAGGATCAACGCTGAGTATAAGAACAGGAACACACGGAGGGTCATCACATGTCACGCTACGGCCACGGAGGACTGGTCAACCCTGGGTACCATCAGAGTGACACTCTGGAGGTCGACAGAAGGTCTGATATTATGTTCATGTAATGTTTATTTAGCCTAAATGCCACTGTTATATTGTTTATTGTCTATTGAATGGATCCCCATTAGCTGACGCCGTGGCGACAGCTAATCTTCCTGGGGTCCATATAAAATACATACAAAAAATACATACGGTAATTACAAATACATTCAACAAAGTTAAATACATGAAAATACATAATTACAATTCATTCTATAAAATTAAATGCAACATAATGAGAATAACATTATGGGCCTGTGGTCAACTCTAGCAAGTGTTCCTTTAAAGCATATTTGAAAGATAATTTATGTTGTGTTATGTTAATGTGAGGTGGTAACATGTTCCAAAATGATATTGATCGATACATAACTGTTTGTTTAAGGAGGTTCGTTTTTGGAGCAGGGAGTGATAAATGACAGAGGCTTGCAATTCTGGTGTTATGATTATGTCTGTCACTTGATTTTAATAACTGTTTGAATATTACTGGGTGTATGTTAGGTTATTAGTTTACTTATGATCCTAGATGAGTATTCTATGCATCTCTCAAGTCTCTCTGGAATAAGAGCGTCTGCCAAATGTCTAAAGTGTAGATTGTAAATCGCATGATTATGCATCATCAATAATGAGGTGTTCTCTTCAAGGTTCAAGGTTGTACTTTATTGTGTACAGTACAGGTACATAAGAGTAAAACCTATTTTTGTTTGGCTTCCTTTGATCACGATGAAGTTGTTGGGCTTTTAATAATTGTCTGCTTTGAGCGAGCTTAGTACCTATACTGTATACACTAATCAGAGAGTATACAATAATGCTACACCACACACACAATGAAACAGCATGCAGGTAGTATCATGTAAAAGCATGGTATTCACTCAGATCTACTGTAGTTTATGTTTGTTAGGCAGTTATAGAGTCAAGTCCAACCTCTCACTACGCTGGCGTGACAGAGATTACATTCTGTGTTATTTCATTATAATAGATAGATAGACAATGATCATCTTAACCCATTCTGACCTGAGATCAGATTCATACGAGGTTTCCACTGGACACACACACTGGTCTGATTAATAAAATGTAGCTGTGTTTTTCACATCACATTATTGACACACACATGCATGATATTTTCCCGGAGGGAACTTCCATTTACAGTTCACTTCCTTCCTGAACTGACTCATAAATACGGTAACCACTTATTAGGGATTAACCTTTTGACCACAACGTACTTACCAGTGTTGTTTTTGGCAGCAAATTTCTATTTTAGTTTTAGTCATAGTTTCTTGAATAGTTTTCACTTAGTTTTAGTCACATTTTAGTCGCCTGGAATGTTCTAGTGTTTAGTCTAGTTTTAGTCGACTAAATGTCACATGATTTTAGTCGACTAAATCTACAGTTGATTTAGTCGACTAAAATGTGTTTTGACAGGCCTTGATGTCGTTGTAATGACATATTTTACACTTTGGTTGCATGCTATTTTCAGCATGCAACCCAGCATGAAACTGGATCTCTTGTCCACTAGTCCCTGCCTAACATTTTAGTCTAGTTTTTATTTGTTGACGAAATTGTCAGTATATTTAGTCTTAGTTTTAGTCATCATAGATTTTTTTTATTTAGTTTTAGTCAGTGAAAAAAGGTAGTCGACAAACATTTTTCTTCTTAGTTTTAGTATCCCGCATCCATGTATGACTTAAAGGAGAATTCCATGCTAGAATGCTTTCTTATCTTTCTTACCTTTCTTTGTAGTTGTTACGTCCCCACCAAAGAGGTCCAGGTGTTTTTTTGTGCAAAAACCCCTTAATGGCTATTTTCCCTACCATAAGCCCTCAATGAATTGCATTGCATTGAATGGGAATTGAATGGGGCTATGGGGTGTTATGCTAGTTCGCTTATTTCCATCGAAAGAAGTAGTAAAGTGTGCCGCTTGGGATATTATTTACATTATGAAGAGAGGATATATACAAAGAAATTATAATTTTGAGCGATGGAAATAAGCGAATTAGCACAACACCCCATAGCCCCATTCAATTCCCATTCAATTCAATGCAATTCATTTAGGGCTTATGGTAGGGGAAATAGCCAATAAGGAGCTTTTGCACAAAATAACACCTGGACCTCTTTGGTGGGGATGTAACAACTACAAAGAAAGGTAAGAAAGCCTTTTAGTATGGAATTCTCCTTTAATGTTTGCCATCCAGGAACGCGCTCCAACAGCAGCAGCACGGTGTCGGTAACCCGTATGCCAGGACGGAGCATGGGGCCGGGCAGCCCCCGGAGACGGTCCCACCATGGGGGGGCTGGAGCCAGAGAGACGGCGGCCTCCCCATGGGGCCCGTCTCCACCTCGGCTCACCCAGAGAGCCCTGCACCTCACTGGGGGCACAGAGAAGGCCTCCCCATGGGGCCCGTCAGCATCTCAGCTCACCCAGAGAGCCCTGCACCTCACTGGGGGCACAGAGACGTCGGCCTCCCAATGGGGCCCGTCTCTCACCCAGAGAGCCCTGCACCTCACTGGGGGCACAGAGACGTCGGCCTCCCCATGGGGCCCGTCAGCATCTCAGCTCACCCAGAGAGCCCTGCACTGCAGCACGACCGCAGTGAGTAGACCCTCTTGATGTGAGTGCTGAGCCTCAGGTGATTTACACAAACGGTTGTGGTACAGCAGTGATTCTTAAAGTGGGGGTCCTTGAATGAGTGCCAGCGAAAACAAATATCTTAAAAAAACAACAACTGTGTATTTGACTTTAGCAAAAACAAAAATCTTTAAAAAAAACGGTGTATTTTACTTTAGCCATCAGTTAACCACTTTAACCCATTCTGGGCGGGAACCCCTTTTGGTGTTTCACACCCCCTCAGGCCGGGAACCCATGTTTGGGTTCTGTACAGTATGTACAGTATTTATATTTTGATGCTGCTATAGTATATATAGTTTTTCCAGAAAGCTTAGGTCAGGATTTAGATGCGTTTTTAGAATCGGCCTCAGGGCCTAAACAATGTTATACTTTGCCTATTGAAAATGAGCCGATCTACTGTACACGCAGAGCTCATACCGTTAGAGAGAACATGGACAATCAATCTGTGGGTTCATGTTTGAGAACGTCTGTCGCACAGAGCCAGTATACTGTATGTACTGTGAATCAGTGTTGTTTTTGGCAGCACATTTTGATTTTAGTTTTAGTCATAGTCTTTTGAATAGTTTACACTTAGTTTTAGTCACATTTTAGTCACCTGGAATGTCTTAGTGTTAGTCTAGTTTTAGTCGACTAAATGTCATAAGATTTTAGTCGACTAAATCTACAGTTGATTTAGTCGACTAAAATGTATTTTGGCGGGTCTTGATGCCGTCGTAATGAGTGTTTTTACACTTGCTGAAAATAGCCGATCTACAAGCTCACAACGCGTCGCAGCGCGACGCGTTGTGAGCTTGTAGATCAGCTATTTTCAGCATGCAACCAAGTGTAAAATGACTTATACTGGGTCTCTTGTCCACTAGTCCTCTTCCTAGCATTTTAGTCTAGTTTTTGTGTTGACGAAATTGTCAGTATATTTAGTCTTAGTTTTAGTCATCATAGCTTAGTTTACATTTAGTTACCATTTAGTTTTTGCCAGTGAAAAAAGGTAGTCGACGAACATTTTTCGTCTTAGTTTTAGTCGACGAAAACAACACTGATTGTTTGAGAACGTCTGTCGCACAGAGCCAGTATACTGTATGTACTGTATGTACTGTATGTACAGTGAATGGTATTTCCAATAGTGCTGATGCCTCTTGTATCCATGACTAAACTATAGAGACCGTTTGTTTCAGTTTGGTTTTCGCCCTGTCTTGCTATGTGACATTATGTTGTCTGCATGGTAGGCTACCTCATCAGTGGCGTGCACAGATAGACACTAGGGGGTGCTAGAGCACCCCCTGCCCTTTTGGCAATTTTGCTGAATTTCTTAATTTGTAGTGTGTGGACCATGCGGTGACATTGATCAAATCTTGATAAAAAAAAAAACGCTTCTACTATATTATTTAGGCCCCCCACAATCTAAAGCTATGTTTCTATGTCAGTGGTTCTTCAAATAATAAAAGAAATAGCAGACCTACAAGCTCACTCGGTGGCGCGCTATGAGCTTGTAGATCTGCTATTTTTCAATAGCTATTAAGCACCGAAATGGGTTCCTGCTCCAAAATGTGCTGCACAAGGTGCCCTTTTTTTTCACTTGAGCAAACTGCCCCTCTAAATGTCTGTGCACGCCACTGTCCATGACTAAACTATAGAGACCGTTTGTTTCAGTTTGGTTTTCTACCTGTGTTGCTATGTGACATACGTATTGTACCTCATTCAACAGTATCATAACTCTGTTCATTCTTTAATCGTGACCTATATTGTGATTCCTCCCCTCATTCATTCTTTTACAACAAGGCCACAGCACATTCCAAATGGACCGCGGAAATGCACCGCCCTACCATGCAGCTTCAGGTAGATGTTGATTTATATACCATTTAAACTCTGACACGGTTGCCATGTTCAAATGCTATGTTGCTATGTTACTGTGTAAATACATATACACATAGGCCTACATACATGTGTGTGTATGTGCGTGGGTACACGGATGGACGGACGGACACTGCAGTAGATATAGATACATGCATTAGATAGATACATCCATGTGTGTGTTAGTGTTGTTTTTTGGCAGCAGCACATTTCTATTTTAGTTTTAGTCATATAGTCTCCTGAATAGTTTTCACTTAGTCTTAGTCACATTTTAGTCACCTGGAATGTATTAGTGTTAGTCTAGTTTTAGTCGACTAAATGTCATAAGATTTTTGTCGACGAAATCTACAGGTGATTTAGTCGACTAAAATGTATTTTGGCGGGCCTTGTTGCCGTCATAATGACATATTTTACACTTGCTGAAAATAGCCGATCTACAAGCTCGGCTATTTTCAGCATGCAACCAAGTGTAAAATGACTTATTGTCACGGTTCAGGACAGGCAGGTGTTGGACCCAAGTGCAGACAAAGGCAGAGGACAGGCAGGTCGAAAGCAAGGGGGGTTTATTAACCAAAAACAGGAACATACACTGGAGTACGAGGAGAGCAAGGCAAAACACTAGGAGCTAGGCAAACACTAGGAACAAGGAAAACACTAGTAACAAAAAACCACTGACAACATTTTACGAACGAACAAGGAACTGAACACACAAGGGCAAACTTATAGACATGGGATAACTAGTGTAGCCCCCTCCGTGGGTAGATACGTCACAAGGCGCTCTTTTTGTTGTACAGACATTTATTTGACTGCTAAATGCCGTGAGAACTGAATAAAAACATAAAAGACAATATACATTCAGTACAAAATTCTCATAGAGAACAATAATGAAGAACAACACAGGTTACAATAAAACAAACAAATGTAACAAATAATACCTCATTGGCCGCATCCACTTTGGGGGGAATAAACGGGGGAAATCTTCTCAGTATCAGTGTATTGATTTGAACCGATATCATGGGCTGGAAAACAGCAGATCTACATGTGGCAGCAGCAATGCACTTTAGCTGTTGCACGCTGAAGCTCTCTCTCAGAATGAACTGGCTCAGTGGCTCTGCCCTGCTCTGCTAATTACCAGTGATCGAAACCACCCTTGCTCAATCAGCAGATCAGGCTTCAACTGCTCAGAGGTTAAAGTGACTTAGTCAATCAATCAACATAAATCTCACCTCAATATACATTGAAATAAAGTAGAAACATGAAATTGACATTAAACAAAAAACATTATGAACTTCTTAACTTATGTACTTATTTATAAAAGAACTTTAATTCTGTAGGCAGCTTTTAATCTTGATGACAGCTACAACTAGACACAGGTGAACACCACAGACAAATCAACACAGGGATTGGCTGGGAGACTAATAAGACACAGGAGGAAACACTGGCAATCACAGGACTAGTGAGACAAGACAGGAACAGAACTACAGGGGCAAACAGGAAGGCACAAAAGACTACAAAATAACAGTTCACAGTGTAAAGCAAAACTGCAACTAAGAAACAAGGAATAATACAGAGTACAACATCACAGTAACAACATAAAACACTAACTAACTAAAACCATGAAACCAGGGTACACAAATAACATAACACAAGTCACAGACTGTGACACTTATACTGGATCTCTTGTCCACTAGTCCCTTCCTAACATTTTAGTCTAGTTTTTATTTGTTGACGAAATTGTCAGTATATTTAGTCTTAGTTTTAGTCACCATAGCATAGTTTTAATTTAGTTTCCATTTAGTTTTCTTCAGTGGAAAAAGGTAGTCGACGAACATTTTTCGTCTTAGTTTTAGTTGACGAAAACAACACTGGTGTGTTATCACATCTGGTTTACTGTGTGTCAACAGACATGGTAGTATCTGACTGTCGACATGAGTCATATTGACCATTAAAGTGCTTCCAGGTTGTAGTGGTAGTATCAGAATCCAGTAGCGTTGTCCTCGTACAGTACAGGGTACAGGTACAGGTAGCTTTTCACATGCCTACGGCATTACGAATCAGATAATGCTCTTTGCTCAGCACTCACATTAGTCCACATTGCTATCAGTTAGAGTGTATAGACTAGAGTAATGCAACACATTCATCTTGGTATTTTCTTTCTTTTGTACAACATGGAGGAAAGTTTACAGTATGTACTTTATTATTTAATAGTTTGTTTGTTTAAATCCAAAGTGGACCCGAATGTCAGTCATTCCTCTACCAAAAGTGTTTTGACCATGACACCATTTTACAGAATAGTTTTAGCGCTATCTAAAAAAACTAAGTAGAGATATGAAACCTACTGTAGTTCTTGATCAAACTATGTAATGAAAAGTACTCTCTGATTAGTGTATAGGTACTAATTAAGCTCACTCAAAGCAGACAATTATTAAAGCCAAACAACTTCATCGTGATCAAGACTTTCCAATGTGGAAAGAAAACAACAGAAATCGGCGAAGAATAACATAGGTATTTACTATTTTGATCTCCAGCTGGCAATTGATTACTCCGATTGTCACCCAGTCCTGGAAGTTCATGTAGGTAACATGAACATGTATGGTAACAACCGTAACATGTGGTAACATGTATGGTAACATGTATGGTAACATGTATGTAACATGTAGGTAACATGACCATGAGGTGGAGGGGGATGTATATAGGTAACATGAACATGTATGGTAACAACCGTAAAATGTGGTAACATGTATGGTAACATCTATGGTAACATGTATGTAACATGACCATGAGGTGGAGGGGGATGGTAACATGTATGTAACATGTAGGTAACATGACCATGAGGTGGAGGGGGATGGCGATGCGGAGGATGAGCATGTTCCCAGAGGGTGATCCCGCCCACCAGGTGTTCACAGAGAACGCCATCAGGAGTGAGATGGAGAACGGTAAGAGACAGTTTATATAATAATAATAATAATGTGTCGGCTGCCGAAACAGCATTCTGCCGTGCGCTGTACGCAGAGATTGGTAGCATCTATCCATGTCTTCTGTCTGTCTTCGTGTGTTGTATGCAGAGATTGGTATCCATGTCTTCTGTCTGTCTTCGTGTGCTGTATGCAGAGATTGGTAGCATATATCCATGTCCATGCTGAAGTGCCCTTGGACAAGGCATTAAACCTCTAGCCTACCATGAAATGTTCTATGAGCAGGGCCTGGCGGTAAACAAGTTCTTGAGCTTAGTCCAGTTACCCTGGGTAAACATAGTACCTTTCCTTTCCTTAGTCCAGTTACCCTGGGTAAACATAGTACCTTTACCTTTCCTTAGTCCATGTACCCTGCATGGGTAAACATAGTACCTTTCCTTTCCTTAGTCCAGTTACCCTGGATAAACATAGTACCTTTCCTTTCCTTAGTCCAGTTACCCTGGGTAAACATAGTAGCCTACCTTTACCTTTCCTTAGTCCATTTACCCTGCATGGGTAAACATAGTACCTTTCCTTTCCTTAGTCCAGTTACCCTGGGTAAACATAGTACCTTTCCTTTCCTTAGTCCAGTTACCCTGGGTAAACATAGTACCTTTCCTTTCCTTAGTCCAGTTACCCTGGGTAAACATAGTACCTTTCCTTTCCTTAGTCCAGTTACCCTGGGTAAACATAGTACCTTTCCTTTCCTTAGTCCAGTTACCCTGGGTAAACATAGTACCTTTCCTTTCCTTTGTCCAGTTACCCTGGGTAAACATAGTACCTTTACCTTTCCTTAGTCCAGTTACCCTGGGTAAACATAGTACCTTTCCTTTCCTTAGTCCAGTTACCCTGGGTAAACATAGTACCTTTCCTTTCCTTAGTCCAGTTACCCTGGGTAAACATGGTACCTTTCCTTTCCTTAGTCCAGTTACCCTGTGTAAACATAGTACCTTTCCTTTCCTTAGTCCAGTTACCCTGGGTAAACATGGTACCTTTCCTTTCCTTAGTCCAGTTACCCTGGGTAAACATAGTACATTTCCTTTCCTTAGTCCAGTTACCCTGGGTAAACATAGTACCTTTACCTTTCCTTAGTCCAGTTACCCTGGGTAAACATAGTACCTTTCCTTTCCTTAGTCCAGTTACCCTGGGTAAACATAGTACCTTTCCTTTCCTTAGTCCAGTTACCCTGGGTAAACATAGTACCTTTCCTTTCCTTTGTCCAGTTACCCTGGGTAAACATAGTACCTTTCCTTTCCTTAGTCCAGTTACCCTGGGTAAACATAGTACCTTTCCTTTCCTTAGTCCAGTTACCCTGGGTAAACATAGTACCTTTCCTTTCCTTTGTCCAGTTACCCTGGGTAAACATAGTACCTTTCCTTTCCTTAGTCCAGTTACCCTGGGTAAACATAGTACCTTTCCTTTCCTTTGTCTTCTGTCTGTCTTCGTGCGCTGTACGCAGAGATTAATAGCATCTATCCATGTCTTCTGTCTGTCTTCGTGCGCTGTACGCAGAGATTAATAGCATCCATGCAGTGTTGTTTTCGTCGACTAAAACTAAGACGAAAAATGTTCGTCGACTACCTTTTTCCACTGAAGAAAACTAAATGGAAACTAAATTAAAACTGTGCTATGATGACTAAAACTAAGACTGTATACAGTATATAAATATACTGACAATTTCGTCAACAAATAAAAACTAGACTAAAATGTTAGGGACTAGTGGACAAGAGATCCAGTATAAGTAATTTTACACTTGGTTGCATGCTGAAAATAGCCGATCTACAAGCTCACAACGCGTCGCGCTGCAACGCGTTGTGAGCTTGTAGATCGGCTATTTTCAGCAAGTGTAAAATAAGTCATTATGACGGCAACAAGTCCCGCAAAAATACATTTTAGTCGACTAAATCACCTGTAGATTTAGTCGACTAAAATCTTATGACATTTAGTCGACTAAAACTAGACTAACACTAATACATTCCAGGTGACTAAAATGTGACTAAGACTAAGTGAAAACTATTCAGGAGACTATGACTAACACTAAAATAGAAATTTGCTGCCAAAAACAACACTGTATCCATGTCTTGTCTTCTCATCCCTTCCATTCCAGAGGAACAGAACTTAGTCAAAGACCTGGTCGCCATGTCGACGCGCGAGCGAATCCGGGCCATTCGAGACCTCCCGATGACCTTTGAAGAGAAGAAACACATCAGGTAAATACCTTTTGTGTCACAAGTTAAAGATTACAAAGCTCCCTCCTCATTGTCAATATGGACTTAGTTCAACTTTATACCCTAATAGGGGTCATAAAATACTGGTGTTGTGTGCACAGTACGACACGGACAAGTATAGGCTTGACCTTTTGCAATGTTAGGTAATAATAAGTCAGACACATGAATGTAACTCGCTTCCAACTGAACACAGATGGACACAAACACCTCACCTTTATTGTTTAAAGTTGCATTCCACAAGTGATGGAGTTTTGGTAAAAAAGTAACTGATAAACTGTAGTGTGTACGTACACTGTGTGTACACGTGTACAGTGATATTTGTTTTAGACGGTAGAGTTGTGTTGATGCCTATGGGTTTTTATCTGGGTAAAGTTTGCTTTCGAACAGCAGCATTATGTGACAGCGGAAATTTCCCCTCGGGATCATTAAAGTTCTATCTATTCTATTGACAGGTCATATAATTCAACGTGATAATACTAAGCACACAATTTGTAATTAAAGAGGACGATTCTACAAATAAATGCCTTCTAAGTTTTCTGAAAAACCTGTGTTTCAGTGGTTCTCAAACATTTTCATGTCAAGGACCCCCAAATATAAATGTATTTGGCCGCCGACCCCCCATCTGAAAATATGTTGTTCCAGGGACCCCTCCCCCAGAAGCAAAGATTTTAGTTAAAATGTTCACTCTGTAATAATATATATTCAAATATTTGAGGCACATTTTCACGATTTAAAAAAAATAGCAGACCTTCAAGTTCATAGCGTGGCACTCGGTGAAAAAAAAGATCTGCTATTTTTCAATAGCTTAAAGGAGAATTCCATGCTAGAATGCTTTCTTATCTTTCTTACCTTTCTTTGTAGTTGTTACGTCCCCACCAAAGAGGTCCAGGTGTTTTTTTGTGCAAAAACTTATTGGCTATTTCCCCTACCATAAGCCCTAAATTAATTGTATTGCATAGAATGGGAATTGAATGGGGCTATGGGGTGTTATGCTAGTTCGCTTATTTCCATTGAAAGAAGTATAGTAAAGTGTGCCGCTTAAGATATTATTTACATTATGAAGAGAGGGATATATACAAAGAAATTATAATTTTGAGCGATGGAAATAAGCGAATTAGCACAACACCCCATAGCCCCATTCAATTCCCATTCAATTCAATGCAATTCATTTAGGGCTTATGGTAGGGGAAATAGCCAATAAGGAGTTTTTGCACAAAATAACACCTGGACCTCTTTGGTGGGGACGTAACAACTACAAAGAAAGGTATAAGAAAGCCTTTTAGTATGGAATTCTCCTTTAACTTTCATAATGGCTCGTATTATTTCCAGGAGTCAAGTACTGATGTTCAAGTCTACCAAGCGCTCCCGCATGCAGCTGACATGTCTGACAGACTGCTCAGAGAACGTCTCATTGGTGAGCATGACGGCTATACTGTACACTGACATGTCTGACAGACTGCTCAGAGAACGTCTCATTGGTGAGCATGACGGCTATACTGTACACTGACATGTCTGACAGACTGCTCAGAGAACGTCTCACTGGTGAGCATGACGGCTATACTGTACACTGACATGTCTGACAGACTGCTCAGAGAACGTCTCACTGGTGAGCATGACGGCTATACTGTACACTGACATGTCTGACAGACTGCTCAGAGAACGTCTCACTGGTGAGCATGACGGCTATACTGTACACTGACATGTCTGACAGACTGCTCAGAGAACGTCTTATTGGTGAGCATGACGGCTATACTGTACACATGACGGCTATACTGTACACATGTCTGACAGACTGCTCAGAGAACGTCTCACTGGTGAGCATGACGGCTATACTGTACACTGACATGTCTGACAGACTGCTCAGAGAACGTCTTATTGGTGAGCATGACGGCTATACTGTACACTGACATGTCTGACAGACTGCTCAGAGAACGTCTCATTGGTGAGCATGACGGCTATACTGTACACATGACGGCTATACTGTACACATGTCTGACAGACTGCTCAGAGAACGTCTCACTGGTGAGCATGACGGCTATACTGTACACTGACATGTCTGACAGACTGCTCAGAGAACGTCTCATTGGTGAGCATGACGGCTATACTGTACACTGCAACATACTTTACTTTTTATTTTCTCGCCCCAATTTAGCATCTTTTGACCCCAAAAGTCTTACTTTGCATTAATGTTTACAATAATGTGTCGCACTATACCCAGTCTTTTTCAGATTCATACGAGGTTTCCACTGGACACACACACTGGTCTGATTAAGGCCTTCCTCATCCGATAATTCCCACGTATACAGATACGTATAAGTGTCTAAAGCGTTATTCATAGTCTAATAGTTTTGGTGGTGAGGTGACCACCGAAACTACAACATGACGTCACTGAGCCGCGGTGAAGAGCAAACCACCGCCACCGCCCCAGTATGTTAATAATTAATAATACTATGACGAAACATGTGTGCCAAAAACTTGTTCTCAGCAGTGTTGTTTTCGTCGACTAAAACTAAGACGAAAAATGTTCGTCGACTACCTTTTTTCACTGACTAAAACTACATAAAACGAATCTATGATGACTAAAACTAAGACTAAATATACTGACAATTTCGTCAACAAATAAAAACTAGACTAAAATGTTAGGAAGGGACTATACAAGAGATCCAGTTTTATGCTGGGTTGCATGCTGAAAATAGCAGATATACAATCTGTAAAATATGTCATTACAACGACATCAAGGCCTGTCAAAACACATTTTAGTCGACTAAATCAACTGTAGATTTAGTCGACTAAAATCGTATGACATTTAGTCGACTAAAACTAGACTAACACTAATACATTCCAGGTGACTAAAATGTGACTAAAACTAAGTGAAAACTATTCAAGAGACAACGACTAAAACTAAAATAGAAATTTGCTGCCAAAAACAACACTTGTTCTCAGACCAGCTGTCCTCCAGTGTTGTTTTGGCAGCAAATTTTGATTTTAGTTTTAGTCATAGTCTTTTGAATAGTTTTCATTTAGTTTTAGTCACATTTTAGTCACCTGGAATGTGTTAGTGTTAGTCTAGTTTTAGTCGACTAAATGTCATGAGATTTTAGTCGACTAAATCCACAGGTGATTTAGTCGACTAAAATGTATTTTGGTGGGCATTGATGCCGTCGTAAGGACTGTTTTTACACTTGCTGCATGCAACCAAGTGTAGAATTACTTATACTGGATCTCTTGTCCACTAGTCCCTTCCTAACATTTTAGTCTAGTTTTTATTTGTTGACGAAATTGTCAGTATATTTAGTCTTAGTTTTAGTCATCATAGCATAGTTTTAATTTAGTTTCCATTTAGTTTTCTTCAGTGGAAAAAGGCAGTCGACGAACATTTTTCGTCTTAGTTTTAGTCGACGAAAACAACACAGCTGTCCTCTCAGTCTAACAGGGTTTATGGCTGCTCTCAGACCAGCATGTCCTCTCAGACCAGCTGTGTGCTCTGCAGTCTTAACAGGGTTTATGGCTGCTCTCAGACCAGCATGTCCTCTCAGTCCAGCTGTGTGCTCTGCAGTCTAACAGGGTTTATGGCTGCTCTCAGACCAGCTGTGTGCTCTGCAGTCTTAACAGGGTTTATGGCTGCTCTCAGACCAGCATGTCCTCTCAGACCAGCTGTGTGCTCTGCAGTCTTAATAGGGTTTATGGCTGCTCTCAGACCAGCATGTCCTCTCAGACCAGCATGTCCTCTCAGACCAGCATGTCTTCTCAGACCAGCTGTGTGCTCTGCAGTTTAACAGGGTTTATGGCTGCTCTCAGACCAGCATGTCCTCTCAGACCAGCATGTCCTCTCAGACCAGCATGTCTTCTCAGACCAGCTGTGTGCTCTGCAGTTTAACAGGGTTTATGGCTGCTCTCAGACCAGCATGTCCTCTCAGACCAGCTGTGTGCTCTGCAGTCTTAACAGGGTTTATGGCTGCTCTCAGACCAGCATGTCCTCTCTCAGTCTCTCCGCAGGGCCCACTCCAACGTGACGCTGGCGCGGCAGACCCTGGCGCTGTGGCAGGGCACCATGAAGGAGATCGGCGGCAAGTTCGGCACCGGCGTCCTCTCCTACTTCCTGTTCCTCAAGTGGCTGCTGATGTTCAACGTGTTCTCCTTCCTGGTGAACTTCGGCTTCATCACCATACCGCTGGTCGCCTACGACTCCACGCCCGACCACAACGTCTCCTTCAGGGGCCTGGAGATCCTGACGGGAGCGGTGAGTGAAAAGGGCTGGACGACTGGGACAAGAATTCGGCCCGGGTCATTTTCGTGTGAACCAGCTCGCACAGTGTTGTTTTCGTCGACTAAAACTAAGATGAAAAATGTTCATCGACTGCCTTTTTCCACTGACTAAAACTAAATGAAAACTAAATGAAAACTATATGATGACTAAAACTAAGACTAAATATACTGACAATTTCGTCAACAAATAAAAACTAGACTAAAATGTTAGGAAGGGACTAGTGGACTAGAGTTCCAGTATTTTCATATTTTCAGCAAGTGTAAAAACACTCATTACGACGGCATCAAGGCCCGCCAAAACACTTTTTAGTCGACTAAATCAACTGTAGATTTAGTCGACTAAAATCTCATGACATTTAGTCGACTTAAGCGTCGTACGAAGCCAACTCTTGTCGTGACAAATCATGACAACACACACAATATTTTGGACGAAAAAAACAAATAATTACAAAGAAGAAAAACAACAACAAAAGTGTTATGTAACCTGACGTTTTTTTCTACTTTCTAATTCTTTGTTTGGCCCAAAATATTGTGTGTGTTGTCATGATTTGTCACGACAAGAGTTGGCTTCGTACGACGCTTAAAAGGTCTTTAAATAAATTAAATAAAAACTGCCTATGGGAGAAATGCATTGCGTTTTCATTTCCTGGGCCGTTCGTTGTTCTGAAAGGGGGAGGGGCTGCGCCGCTCTATTGGCCTGCCTGCCTGTCCAAAAAAAACATGGCGGCCCCCCCTTACGGTCGCAGCCCACCGGGAATATGCCCGCTACGTCCTGTGGCCTGAAGTCCAGCCCTGGATTTGACCCGTTTAGACCAATCCCCCTGCAGTGAGGCTCTCCAACGTTGAGGCGCTCGGCCCCTAGTGGTAAGAGGTGGGGACTGCAGGCGGACCCGTGGAGTTATGACGAGGAAATTACCCCCCGTGCAGCAGCTGGGCTTTGCCTTTAACGCTTCCACATTTTGGACGGTTACACATCTTCTAAATCCTGACAGTTTTCTGAAAAACCCCATGTTTCTATGTCAGTGGTTCTCACAGGGTTAAACCCCATGTTTCTATGTCAGTGGTTCTCACAGGGTTAAACCCCATGTTTCTATGTCAGTGGTTCTCACAGGGTTAAACCATATGTTTCTATGTCAGTGGTTCTCACAGGGTTAAACCCTATGTTTCTATGTCAGTGGTTCTCACAGGGTTAAACCCGTTATACGACAGCCCATACGACAAGGAGAGACCCGTTACTATAGAACCTCCAACCAGTGTTGTTTTCGTCTACTAAAACTAAGACGAAAAATGTTCGTCGACTACCTTTTTTCACTGACTAAAACTAAATGCAAACTAAATAAAAACGAATCTTTGAAGACTAAAACTAAGACTAAATATACTGACAATTTCGTCAACAAATAAAAACTATAAAATGTTAGTAAGGGACTAGTGGACAAGAGATCCAGTTTTATGCTGGATCTCTTGCAGATCTACAATCTCTTGCTCTACAATCTCAGATCTACAATCTCTTGCAGATCTACAATCTCACAACGCGTCGCGCTGCGACGCGTTGTGAGATTGTACAGTAGATCTGCCATTTTCATGCAACCAAAGTGTAAAATATGTCATTACAACGACATCAAGGCCTGTCAAAACACATTTTAGTCGACTAAATCAACTGTAGATTTAGTCGACTAAAATCGTATGACATTTAGTCGACTAAAACTAGACTAAACACTAGACCATTACAGGTGACTAAAATGTGACTAAAACTAAGTGAAAACTATTCAAGAGACTATGACTAAAACTAAAATAGAAATTTGCTGCCAAAAACAACACTGGTATGAGACCAGTTATTATAGAACCTACCAACAGTTTCTATGTCAGTGGTTCTCACAGGGTTAAACCCCATGCATAGGAGGCCTTAAATATGTTTCACCAGTTTCAATTGAAACGGGCCTCCACCCTCAGGGGGCCTCAACAAAATAATGATGGCATAGGTATGTGGGGGCCTCATATTTGGTCTTGAAATTGGCCTCCAGATTTCTAAGGCCGCCCCTGAGAACACACAAACACACCAAGCTGGCCATACGTGTGGAAGACCCATAGATCCATAGATCCATAGACCCCAAGGTAGCCGCAATGAAGTAATACATATAGCAATATAGTTCAAAGGTTGCACTAATTGGCGTCGTTAAGGCGTGCATGGCAACAGTTTGTGTCTCGTGTGATTTCACACCAGAAGATATAAGATGATGCACCGTGTTGACTGTAGAGTAGACGTCAGACAGACAGACACAGACAGACAGACAGACAGACAGACAGACAGACAGAGTGATGTTGTGTTGGACCGTTTCCAAAGCAGGAGGACCAAAGCGATCCGCTCATGCTGCTGTAGCAGTGAGGAACAAACTGTATTCCTTTGGAGGCTACGGTGATGGAGGGACCTTCAACAACATGCAGGGACAGATGGATGTCCATGTCTTCAACACAGTGTCTTTATGCTGGAAGAAGTTACCTCCAGTGGAACCAGGAAGAGGAGACGGTCACCTTGAGGTTCCATCCAGGCGCCAGGGCCACACAGCTGTGTTGGTTGAAGATACAGTCTACATCTGGGGAGGTGTTCCTTACTGCAATGTGCTTTATGCATTTGATGTTGACTCCCACAGATGGTTCCAACCCAGGGTTTCTGGGACTGTTCCAGAGGGGAGGAGCTTCCACTCAGCCTGTGTGTTGGAGAAGGTCATGTTTATCCATGGAGGAGACAGCAAGCAGACATTCTACACTAATGACATGTACAAGTTGGACACCAGCACAATGGTCTGGACTTTAATTAACACCAGAGGAACTCCACCTCCTGCTTCATGGTTTCACTCTGACACCATCATTGGGACAAAGATTTATTTTTATTTGGGGGTTATTTATGTATTTGGGGGTAGGTCCCAGCAACACCCCCAAACCGGCTACAACACCATCAGAGTGTTTGACACAGAGACCAACGTCTGGCTGGACACACCTTCTGCCCAACTTCTACCAAAAGGACGCTGGTTTCATTCAGCATTTACCTACAATGGAGAGCTGTACATATTTGGTGGCTGGAACGGTAACCAGACCTTCAATGATGTGTGGAAATTCAGTCCAGAGACCTTCTCCTGGAAGAAGGTTGAGCCAAAGGGGAAAGGACCATGTCCAATGCGTTGTATGTGCTGTTGCATTGTGGGAGATCGTATCATCCTCTTTGGAGGATACAAAGGAGATCACACTATCTCTGATGAGCTGTTCATCTTAGACTTGAGTCCTAGTCTTAAGACGTTATGTAAGCTAGAAGTTATTCAGTACGCTCTGGACCAATCAGAACTCCCACACAACATCAGGTGGGAACTGGCAGCCATGGCAACCAACGACAACAGACGACAACAATAACAACAACCGAGACCACATTCCAGACGAAGGAACAGCAGAAAGATCAAGAAATGATGGATCAACATCTCATCCCACCTGATGGTGAGCCACCTCTCAGCATCTCTTACTGAGATTCAAACCTCAGGAGACTCCTTCTCTCCAGACAGGCTCTCTAACCATTCAGCTAGGCATCAAACAATGACAATTGTTCTGTCCAACACAATGCGGTGGAAACACAAACCTGTATGTTCCAAACTGAACACGGTGGAACTCTCTTTATTTCTATGATCTTTTTTTATTTAAAGGACCAAGCAGTCCTGAAATGACTTGGTCCTATATTGTTATTGTTAGGTTTTTTTTTCCTTCTCCTTTTGCCAAAAAAATAATTATCGCGAAACTCGGCCTACAGAAAAAACAAAAATCTTAAAGACTATCTGGTACACAGCAAGCTAAAAGGAATCAACACACCAGCACGCCAGAGACCAGAATACTTCAAACCCAAACAAATAGTTAAAAATAGAACTACAACTACAAAATGCATGTTGGAGATTAAACAACAGATAACAGCCAGCACCAGCAACTGTGTTTGTTTAATCACATGTGAAAAATGTGGCTTACAATATGTCGGAGAAACGAGTAAAACAATAGCTGCAAGGCTGAGACAACACAAATACAATATTAACAATGCAAAAAAGACAACTACAAGGATTGTTCAACATTACACATGGCATTGAAGCTCTAAAAGTATCTGGACTTCAACACAATCCCAACTGGACAGTATAGGACAAAGACGTTTTAATTATTAAGAACCTCAACACGGATTTTCCTGGAGGTTTAAACATGCCAAAATATTAGACAAGTTGTTTTGATTTTGTACCAAAACTCCACAGCCATATACATGCTAAACACAGCCAACAATCAATGGGAATCAGACTTTGAATATATAGGGGACAAATTAGCACATTCCACACCAAGCCAACCTGGGACACGAAGCAAGAGTGTACAGTGCACTGAAGTCCCCTCAGTCAACCCCTGCCACTCACTCACTCACTCACACTCGACAGGATGAGGAAAGGTGTTGTTGCTAATTGGCGAGAGTAATGGCTGCGTGTGATATTGAACAGTCAAACTATTCTTATCAATATACGGCTGTATCAACAAAAAAATGTGGGGGCCTCATATTTGGTCTTGAAACGGGCCTCCAGATTCCTAAGGCCGCCCCTGACCCCATGTTTCTATGTCAGTGGTTCTCACAGGGTTAAACCCCATGTTTCTATGTCAGTGGTGCTCACAGGGTTAAACCCCATGTTTCTATGTCAGTGGTTCTCACAGGGTTAAACCCCATGTTTCTATGTCAGTGGTGTTCACAGGGTAAAACCCCATGTTTCTATGTCAGTGGTTCTCACAGGGTTAAACCCCATGTTTCTATGTCAGTGGTGCTCACAGGGTTAATATCTCTTTAGTAGCCATAAACGTTAAGACGTCTAATTGACGTCTTTGTAATGGATGCCACGGGCGTCAAGACGTATATCTCCCTTGGGAATTCAATTTTATTCTCATCCATATTTTGATATGCATAATATAATTACAAATTCTTTCTGTCTTTATAATGGAGAGAATTGGCACTCAGAGCCTAAACTGGTGACCACCAGGTGGCGCTGAAAGGGTTTGGCAAGTATTTCATACAGCTTAAGTAAAAAAAATAAAACTGAACTATCCCTTTGAGAACCAGTGTTTCATGTGCTGTGATGTCCTTAAACAGGGTTATTTCAACTGACAACTACACCGCCATGTACTACGGTAGCTACAGCAAGCCACCATCATTATGTGCTGTGTTGTCCTTATACAGGGTTATTGTCTCCACCAGGCCGAAGGCATGGGGGGAGAGTATGTTTTGCACTCCGTCCGTCCGTCCGTGTGTACGTCCGTGTGTCCGTCCGTGTGTCCGTGAGCAGCTAATCTCGGCCACCGTTAACCGTTAGTCGATGCCAAATTTTGCACACACACTCCCTGGATGCCAACGATGAACCTCTGCCCCAAACTTTCCAGAACGGCCTGTTATAGCGCCACCAGGAGGCCGCTTTGTGCAAAACAAGTTTTTGCACAGTACACCTACAGATTTTGTCCAAACATCACGCAAATTGGTACACAGTCTCTCTAGAGCCATTCAACGAAAGCGGTCTTTCAGATTTCTCAGACTCCATCCTGATTGGTTAAGATTGGCTTCCAAAGTTCACAGGAGTGCTCAGTTTCAAACAAAATGCTGCAAATCATGAACACATCGCGTGATTTCCGTGAAATTGTGCACCCACATTCCCACTAGGCCGAGGACGAAATGCCTCAAGGTGGCGCTATAACTGGCCGAAAAGTGTTTTTACCTCTAACTGCACGGATCTGTGGATAACTTTGTATGCCAACTCCCTAGAGGCCAAGGAAAAACCTTTGCCTGGAATTTTTCACATCTGCTCTTTATAGCGCCACCAGGAGGCCGACATATGTAAAACACATTTTCTATTATTACTCCTTTATCCAAATTTCACGCAAATCGGTACACATCATCTCCATAGTCATGTGATCAAGACAGGTTTGTTTGATTTCTCATATTCCATCCTGATTGGCCACGATTGGCTCCTACAGTTTTCAGGAGTAGCCCGCTTTGTACAAATCGCCACAACTCCTCAACGCAGCGTCCGATTGTGATGAAACTGTGCACGCATATTCCCACTAGGCTGAGGAAGAAATGCCACTTATCCTGGTGGAGACCTGTGCCCAGAAGGGCACTTTTTCTAGTTTCAACTACTCAGCCATGTACTACGGTAGCTACAGCAACGCCACCATCACAGTGTTGTTTTTGGCAGCAAATTTTGATTTTAGTTTTAGTCATTGTCTTTTGAATAGTTTTCATTTAGTTTTAGTCACATTTTAGTCACCTGGAATGTGTTGGTGTTAGTCTAGTTTTAGTCGACTAAATGTCATGAGATTTTAGTCGACTAAATCTAGTTGATTTAGTCGACTAAAATGTATTTTGGTGGGCATTGATGCCATCGTAAGGACTGTTTTTACACTTGCTGAAAATAGCCGATCTACAAGCTACGACGCGTTGTGAGCTTGTAGATCTTCTATTTTCAGCATGCAACCAAGTGTAAAATGACTTATAGGCCTACTGGATCTCTTGTCCACTAGTCCCTTCCTAACATTTTAGTCTAGTTTTTATTTGTTGACGAAATTGTCAGTATATTTAGTCTTAGTTTTAGTCATCATAGCACAGTTTTCATTTAGTTTCCATTTAGTTTTCTTCAGTGGAAAAGGTAGTCGACGAACATTTTTCATCTTAGTTTTAGTCGACGAAAACAACACTCATCATTATGTGCTGTGATGTCCTTGCAGGGTTATTTCAACTACTCAGCCATGTACTACGGTAGCTACAGCAACGCCACCATCCCGGGCCATCTGGACTACAACATGCAGCTGGCGTATTTCTTCACCATCGCGGCCTACATGGTGCTGTGTGGCGCCGCGCTCATTTACAGGTCAGCAGGTCTTGTAGATCGGCTATTTTCAAATGGCCAAAATGTATGGAGGTTGAAGTGGTTAATCAATGTATGTTTTCTAATCAAAATTAAAAATCGCCAAAGTAACTAGTGATTAAAGTTTTCAAATAATTGTAGTGAAGTAAAAGTACACATTTTGGCTCTGAGATGTAGTGGAGTAGAAGTAAAAGTACTGGAAATTGGAAATACTACTAATACTACTAAATACTACTAATAAGTATAGTACAAATACCTCAGAATTGTACTTAAGTACAGTACTTGAGTAAAAGTACTTAGTTACTTTCCACCATTGCCAGTTAGAGAGGAACTATATGTGTGTCTTCATGTAGCATGGCTAGTTACAGAGGAACTATATGTGTCTTCATGTAGCATATGGCTAGTTACAGAGGAACTATGTGTGTCTTCATGTAGCATGGCTAGTTACAGAGGAACTATATGTGTCTTCATGTAGCATGGCTAGTTACAGAGGAACTATGTGTGTCTTCATGTAGCATGGCTAGTTACAGAGGAACTATGTGTGTCTTCATGTAGCATGGCTAGTTACAGAGGAACTATGTGTGTCTTCATGTAGCATGGCTAGTTACAGAGGAACTATATGTGTGTCTTTATGTAGCATGGCTAGTTACAGAGGAACTATGTGTGTGTCTTCATGTAGCATGGCTAGTTACAGAGGAACTATATGTGTCTTCATGTAGCATGGCTAGTTACAGAGGAACTATATGTGTGTCTTCATGTAGCATGGCTAGTTACAGAGGAACTATGTGTGTGTCTTCATGTAGCATGGCTAGTTACAGAGGAACTATATGTGTGTCTTCATGTAGCATGGCTAGTTACAGAGGAACTATGTGTGTGTCTTCATGTAGCATGGCTAGTTACAGAGGAACTATATGTGTCTTCATGTAGCATGGCTAGTTACAGAGGAACTATGTGTGTGTCTTCATGTATCATGGCTAGTTACAGAGGAACTATGTGTGTCTTCATGTAGCATGGCTAGTTACAGAGGAACTATATGTGTGTCTTTATGTAGCATGGCTAGTTACAGAGGAACTATGTGTGTGTCTTCATGTATCATGGCTAGTTACAGAGGAACTATGTGTGTCTTCATGTAGCATGGCTAGTTACAGAGGAACTATATGTGTGTCTTTATGTAGCATGGCTAGTTACAGAGGAACTATGTGTGTGTCTTCATGTAGCATGGCTAGTTACAGAGGAACTATGTGTGTGTCTTCATGTAGCATGGCTAGTTACAGAGGAACTATGTGTGTGTCTTCATGTAGCATGGCTAGTTACAGAGGAACTATGTGTGTGTCTTCATGTAGCATGGCTAGTTACAGAGGAACTATGTGTGTCTTCATGTATCATGGCTAGTTACAGAGGAACTATGTGTGTGTCTTCATGTATCATGGCTAGTTACAGAGGAACTATGTGTGTCTTCATGTATCATGGCTAGTTACAGAGGAACTATGTGTGTGTCTTTATGTAGCATGGCTAGTTACAGAGGAACTATATGTGTGTCTTTATGTAGCATGGCTAGTTACAGAGGAACTATGTGTGTGTCTTCATGTAGCATGGCTAGTTACAGAGGAACTATGTGTGTGTCTTCATGTATCATGGCTAGTTACAGAGGAACTATGTGTGTCTTCATGTAGCATGGCTAGTTACAGAGGAACTATATGTGTCTTCATGTAGCATGGCTAGTTACAGAGGAACTATGTGTGTGTCTTCATGTATCATGGCTAGTTACAGAGGAACTATGTGTGTCTTCATGTATCATGGCTAGTTACAGAGGAACTATATGTGTCTTCATGTAGCATATGGCTAGTTACAGAGGAACTATATGTGTCTTCATGTAGCATGGCTAGTTACAGAGGAACTATGTGTGTCTTCATGTAGCATGGCTAGTTACAGAGGAACTATATGTGTCTTCATGTAGCATGGCTAGTTACAGAGGAACTATATGTGTGTCTTTATGTAGCATGGCTAGTTACAGAGGAACTATGTGTGTCTTCATGTAGCATGGCTAGTTACAGAGGAACTATATGTGTCTTCATGTATCATGGCTAGTTACAGAGGAACTATATGTGTGTCTTCATGTAGCATGGCTAGTTACAGAGGAACTATATGTGTCTTCATGTAGCATGGCTAGTTACAGAGGAACTATGTGTGTCTTCATGTAGCATGGCTAGTTACAGAGGAACTATGTGTGTCTTCATGTAGCATGGCTAGTTACAGAGGAACTATGTGTGTCTTCATGTAGCATGGCTAGTTACAGAGGAACTATATGTGTGTCTTTATGTAGCATGGCCAGCTCTTTCCAGAGGAACTATGTTTTGGCAGACGCATCAGGAGGTGCGTGGCAGCTCCTGTGCAGCTGGGACTTCAGCGTCACCAACGAGAGGGCCGTGAGACAGCGCAAGAACAACCTCCTTGTACAACTCAAGGTCTGCACGCCTCTTCTCATCATCCTACTATACATGCGCCACGTCTGTGTGTGTGTGTGTGTGTGTGTGTGTGTGTGTGTGTGTACGGTTGTAATGCACGTAACTCGAGAACCGTTTTCCACACGCGTTCCACACCCCCGCAGGGAGTGCAGTGTCCGGCCTCAAGTCGGTCAGTCGGACGGACGCACGGTTCTCCAGAACCACCACAAAAGGCTCTATAGTCGGGCTCTGCCAGTGGGCCTAGTCAGCCTAAATCCCCTCACCTGTGCAATTTCCAGCCTCTGCCTCAGCCAATTGATTGCCATGGCAACCCCACACCTGACAATGGTTAGCCTACCTAACCAGTCCACTTTTCACAGTCAGTCAGTTTGCCCTCTTCAGACACAGGCAGAAAAAAAAACAGAGATGATTTCAATCGAATATTTAGACAAAGTCATGCAAGGGGAACTTTCTCTGGACTCCATGGGCTAAGAACATAAACTTTAAAATCTCAAAATCGGTCAGAATGGCTGCTCCGACGTCCTAGTGTTAAGGGTTGCTAGCCCCTTCTATAAACAGCTTTTGTCCCCACACGTCTCAAAATTTGCCAATGACAATGAACAGAGAAATTAGGTCAAAATGTCCGCTAAATATGACGATATTGGCCAGTATGAGATGAGATTATTCATGATGATGTATGATGATAAGAGCTGATAATTCCGCTAAAATATGCCTCAAATTAAACATCAAAACATTAAACGCCATTGACATTGAAGGGAAAACGTATGTCATATTATGTAAACGAGCAAATCGGCTAAACAATCGCATCAAATGTCCGCTAACATAAATCGATGTACGATGACAAGAGCGCCCCTCATTTAACAGGGGTGTGATATATTTAATTTTATTTATTATACAAATACGACCTATATCTAAGAATACCAGAAGAGAGATGTGCCAAATATTTCCCTGGCTGTCTCTGCAGGAGTCTCTGGCAGAGAAGAACCTTGAAGAGACGCTGACCGTGTCTGAGAAGCTGAAACACTTTGGCCTCCACCTCGGGACCTGGCTCTTCTCCACCAGTCTGGCCGTTGGCTGCGGAGCTGGCATCTACTACCTCAACCAGTATGAGCAGCAGGTATAAAAATAATAAACATAACACAAAGATAATGCTGTAGAAAATAGTCAAAGTATTGTGTTTCTCTCATGGTACGATAAAGGTATTCATACTCTCAGTTCTAGGTGAGTCACCTTAGTAAGAACAGTGAGCGGTGAGTATCTCATCACCGCAAGGTGACGTCATGTTGTAGTTTTGTGTTTGGGTGAGCGGTGAGTCTCTTACCACCGCGGCTCAGTGACGTCATGTTGTAGTTTTAGTAAAAACAGAGAGATGTGTTTGGGGTGAGCGGTCAGTCTCTTATACCACCGCGACTCAGTGACGTCATGTTGTAGTTTTAGTAAAAACAGAGAGATGTGTTTGGGTGAGCGGTGAGTCTCTTATACCACCGCGGCTCAGTGACGTCATGTTGTAGTTTTAGTAAAACAGAGAGATGTGTTTGGGTGAGCGATGAGTCTCTTACCACCGCGGCTCAGTGACGTCATATTGTAGTTTTAGTAAAAACAGAGAGATGTGTTTGGGGTGAGAGGTGAGTCTCTCACCACTGTGGCTCAGTGACGTCATATTGTAGTTTTAGTAAAAACAGAGAGATGTGTTTGGGGTGAGAGGTGAGTCTCTTACCACCGCGGCTCAGTGATGTCATGTTGTAGTTTTAGTAAAAACATGGGGAGGAGGAGGGAGGTTAGGGTTAGGGTGAGGGTTTGAGATACAGGGTGCAGTAGTTGGTTTAGACTAGGTTAGACCAGTCATTAGTCCTACAACTACAACCTATCTCAAACCCTCACCCTAACCCTAACCTCCCACGGGGCAGCACACCTAAACCTAACCTTAACCCATGTCTAACCAATGACTAGTCTAAACCTAACCTTAACCCATGTCTAACCAATGACTAGTCTAAACCTAACCTTAACCCATGTCTAACCATTGACTAGTCTAAACCTAACCTTAACCCATGTCTAACCAATGACTAGTCTAAACCTAACCTTAACCCATGTCTAACCAATGACTAGTCTAAACTAAGTATGCACCCCGATACGTTGTAGTTGTAGCCAGGACTAATGACTAGTCTAAACCAAAAACTGTCTAAACTAAGTACTGCACCTGGTGGGGGCGGGGCACCTATGTTTTCATCCCCACTGACAACAATGAATGCCCATGCTGACAGATTCAGTAGCGCAGGAATCTCGGAATGTACGTGTTCTTGACAGATTAGATAAAGTGTGATGTCATAAACTGAAGTCCACAGTTGCATAAGTCAACGGCCATGACCTACTCCTGTATACAAGCCACTAGTTCCTGGCAGTAATACAATGGCAGGTAATTTACCGTCAGCAGCACAAAGCAAAGCAAAGCAAAGCTACTATGTTTACCCAGGGTAACTGGACTAAGGAAAGGAAAGGTACTATGTTTACCCAGGGTAACTAACTGGACTAAGGAAAGGAAAGGTACTATGTTTACCCAGGGTAACTGGACTAAGGAAAGGAAAGGTACTATGTTTACCCAGGGTAACTGGACTAAGGAAAGGAAAGGTACTATGTTTACCCAGGGTAACTGGACTAAGGAAAGGAAAGGTACTATGTTTACCCAGGGTAACTGGACTAAGAATAGGAAAGGTACTATGTTTACCCAGGGTAACTGGACTAAGGAAAGGAAAGGTACTATGTTTACCCAGGGTAAGTGGACTAAGGAAAGGAAAGGTACTATGTTTACCCAGGGTAACTGGACTAAGGAAAGGAAAGGTACTATGTTTACCCAGGGTAATTGGACTAAGGAAAGGAAAGGTACCATGTTTACCCAGGGTAACTGGACTAAGCTCAATAACTTGTTTACAGCCAGGCCCTGCTCATAGAACATTTCATGGTAGGGGTTCAATGCCTTGCTCAAGGGCACTTCAGCGGTGGTAATTTTAACGTGCCGGTCCGGGGATACGAACTAGTGACCTTCCGATATCAAGACCGCTCCGCAAACAGGCAACGGTGGCCGTCTCTCTCTCTTATCTTTATAGCTGTCTATAGCGACGTAACTACGGCGATGGGCAATTCATCGATCATCACCATCTGTATCGGCCAATATTGGCCTTAAAATGCAATATCTGTATCGAATCGATATCAAAGTAATATATTGGTTTTAGCAGATATTTTAATAATTATGTTGGAAAAATAAAAAAATAAAAGCCTGATAAAACCTTTTGTGATGAAGGCTGCAAATGCTGTCAGTGTTTTCTGGGGAAGCTTTCAAAAGAGTCAACGAGTTGGAACATTTTTAAATACAAATACTACATTCACAAGCTGACGTGACCAACATGGTCTCCAGTTCAGGAGACAGAGACTGTGTATGACCTCCATGTGTCTCTTATCGTTATACAGAAGACTACAGACGTGACCAACTGGACTCTCTCCTTCAAGAGACAGAGACTGTGTATGACCTCCTTGTGTCTCTTGTCTTTATACAGAAGACTACAGACGTGACCAACTGGACTCTGCTTCAGGAGGCAGAGACTGTGTATGACCTCCTTGTGTCTCTTATCGTTATACAGAAGACTACAGACGTGACCAACTGGACTCTGCTTCAGGAGACAGAGACTGTGTATGACCTCCTTGTGTCTCTTATCGTTATACAGAAGACTACAGACGTGACCAACTGGACTCTGCTTCAGGAGGCAGAGACTCTCCTGGTTCCCTTCGTGGTGTCTCTCATCAACCTGGTCATCCCTCTCTTCTACTCCCTCCTCAACAAGGTGGAGCACTACTCCAACCAACGCACGCAGATCTACGCCCTCATAGTCAGGTCAGTCTCTACTCCACCCACCCAACGCACACAGATCTACGCCCTCATAGTCAGGTCAGTCTCTACTCCACCCACCCAACGCACACAGATCTACGCCCTCATAGTCAGGTCAGTCTCTACTCCACCCACCCAACGCACACAGATCTACGCCCTCATAGTCAGGTCAGTCTTTACTCCACCCAACCAACGCACACAGATCTACGCCCTCATAGTCAGGTCAGTCTCTACTCCACCCACCCAACGCACACAGATCTACGCCCTCATAGTCAGGTCAGTCTCTACTCCACCCACCCAACGCACACAGATCTACGCCCTCATAGTCAGGTCAGTCTCTACTCCACCCAACCAACGCACGCAGATCTACGCCCTCATAGTCAGGTCAGGCTCTACTCCACCCAACCAAGACGAAAAATGTTCGTCGACTACCTATTTTCACTGACAAAAACAAAGCTACAAAACTAAGCTACAATGACTAAAACTAAGACTAAATATACTGACAATTTCTTCGACAAATAAAAACTAGACTAAAATGTTAGTAAGGGACTAGTGGACAAGAGATCCAGTTTTACACTTGGTTGCATGCTGAAAATAGCAGATATACAATCTCACAACGCGCCGCAGCGCGACGCGTTGTGAGATTGTAGATCGGCTATTTTGCAAGCAACCAAAGTGTAAAATATGTCATTACAACGACATCAAGGGCTGTCAAAACATATTTTAGTCGACTAAATCAACTGTAGATTTAGTCGACTAAAATCTCATGACATTTAGTCGACTAAAACTAGACTAACACTAAAACATTCCGGGTGACTAAAATGTGACTAAAACTAAATGAAAACTATTCAAAAGACAAAGACTTTTGATTGATTGATTGATTGAAATATGTATTAACAGTTTGCAGAATTTACAGTACATTTCAAGCACAAACTCAATACAAAGACTGTTAACTGTGAGTGGACGACCCAATAAAGCATTACACTTGTTTACACACATTGTTCAATTCGTCAAAACATTTAGAGACATACAAATAGACATTTCTATGTAGCTAAAGAACAGAACAGGAATTCGTCATATAGGAAGCAAAAAGGGAAAAGATACATATTAGTACGGTAGCTTAGGGCCATATTTTAGAGAAATGTGGACACGGCTGACAAAAGCGCCAAATTTTTTCCACATGTTCTCCATAACCATACGTTTCATTTTGGAAGGGGAGCCACGTCATCAAGATGTCAGAAGGCGGCCATCTTGGCGTTCAAAGATGGCCGCCATGTAATATCTATAAGTGCAGCTATCTCAGCTTCTAAGCCACCTAAAAGGTCAAACTTGGTGTCAATATATACGTTTTCCTTGTCAAGGAATGCAATATAACTATAGGGAATATCAATAAGTGACTAAATCTGCCAATAATAGATAATTTTGTTCATTCTGGCAATATATGTACACAATTATGGTTCGTTTTTGGACTTTACTTTGATGTATTCCTATTCTGTTTGGTTTTGGTGCTCATGTAAGTGATGGTGGACAGATTACAGAGGGACCCGCGTCTGCCACCAACCTCTCTCGGGTCTCAAATCAACCAGGAGAAGAGCATGTTAACTCCGACACAGTCTAGACTTCATCGGTATAACACTATACCAATCTCTTTCACAGCTCGCCCGAGCCAAGAGAGAATAGAGGCAATAATACATTCCGCGGCATCATTCAAGAGGGATCGTTTGATTCCTTTTCATGCATGCCTCCGGATGGCGGGGCTTATGGCCTCAGTGGTTCACATAACCAATAATAAGCCAGGCTGAATATGAGACCTTTTCAACGTTGGATGACGCATACCTATGCACCATCGCCACCAGAGGGTAACAGTGACGTCACAATACGTGCTGGCCCTGAAATGGTGGGCAGACAGACGGGCTCTCTCAGAGGGCGTCTCTATGGGCAGACACCTCTGACCAGGAAAGTCGTCACCACAGACGCCAGCATGACTGGCTGGGGAGCCACACTGGAGGGCACTACAACCAGAGGGATGTGGACAGAACAACTACGGTCCTGCTACATCAACTATCTGGAGCTGATGGCGGTATTCCTCGCTCTGAGGGATTTCGAACCGCGCATCCGAGGTTGTCACGTCCTGGTCAGGACGGACAACACAACAACTATGTGCTACATCAACAAGCAAGGGGGACTCAGGTCCCCTCGCTTACACCAGCTGGCTCTGAGACTCACGATGTGGTGCGACGCTCGTCTACTATCCATCACAGCGTGTCACGTCCCGGGTGTTCTAAACACAGGGGCGGACCTGCTGTCCAGAGGACCCCTCCGCTACGCAGACTGGTCGTTACATCCCCAGGTAGTGAACCAGATCTGGGACAGGTTCGGGACACCCAAGGTGGACCTTTTTGCCTCATTAGAGCAGGACACGAAGTGCCCTCTCTTCTTCGCCATGGGAGGACCATTGGGGCTAGACGCTCTAGCACACCAATGGCCCAGGTCCCTCCTATACGCCCCACTGAGTCTCATTCTTCCCACTCTGGACAGAGTGAGGACTCGAGGTCTGACGGTACTACTAGTAGCACCAGCCTGGGGCGTCTGGAGGACGGAGATAGCCCCCCTCCTCTACAGCTCCCTCTACGGGCGGATCTTCTCACGCAGGCGGGACGAGAAATCTTCCACCCCTTCCCCAAGGACCTAGACCTATGGGTCTGGCCCGTGAGAGGCTAATGCTGACTGAGGCCGGTCTCCCTCCGAATGTTGTCGCAACAATTCAGAAGGCCAGAGCCCAATCAACAATGACCCGCTTTCTCAGTTTGCGTACCGGTGGACCTCTACAGGCTTTCCACCCCCCTCCCTTCGCTACTGAAGAGGACAGGAGGCTGAACTGCCTTTGCCCAGTGAGAGTGCTCAGCACTTACATGGACAGAACAGGCCCCTCAAGGATAAGTCATCAACTGTTCATATCCTGGGGTGACAGAACCATGGGAAAACCTGTCACTGTTACTATCTCAAACTGGATAGTGCAGGCCATTCGCCTGGCCTACACCACTCAGGGAGTGGAGCCCCCGCTAACGCTAAAGGCTCATTCCACAAGAGGCATGGCAGCATCCTGGGCACTCCACAAGGGTGTCTCAATCCAGAACGTCTGCACAGCGGCAAGCTGGTCCTCCCCCTCGACCTTCGCCACATACTATAACCTAGATGTGGCAGTGCCCTCTTTAGCGCACGCGGTCTTGGGAGCTGCCCATAAATGGACTCCGATCAAGTCCATCCCACAAGAGCTCTAGAGGAAATGAGGCAACGCCCCTCCTCCCTCTATAAAACCCAGGCTGCCTGGGGCAGTCTCCGCCCTACCCCAGTTAGCCGCTCCGGGAAGACACTGACAGTCTAAGACTGTCACCTTTCCACCCTGTGGGACCGGGCTACAAACCTAAGGTTTATCCCCAGCCCTTATTTATCCTCAAGTCCTAGGACTCACTGGCTAGTTCAGGATACGGGAGTTCATAAAGTCCCATAGAGCGAAATATTTCGAACACACCTTAAAATAACATGAAGGTTACTTTAGTAACCATGGTTCTTTAAGTAAGTGAGCTAAATATTTTGCTGAACACCCTTTTATCTTGCTCTTGGCAGAAGGAAAAGTGTTCGAGAGAGGCGGTGACGCAGACACAGGCCTTATAAACCCTGAGGCTTTGGGCGTCTGACGTCACCACTCTTAAACCCATAGGACATTAATGATGCCCTGTGCTGAGTTCATAAATGAAATTCTGTACCTCGGTTTCGGAACGAAAACCTCCCGCCACTGGCAGGGAGGAGTCTGAGAAGGTCTTAAAGAACACTTAAAGACGCCACAACCTTATGTGTCTTTAAGTGTGACTTTAAGTGTGCCCTGACTGGCTCTCACAGGAGAGCCAGTCCTGTGACAGGTTACAGGTGCTCATGTAAAAGGCACACTGGAATTGCACAGCTCTTTGCAGTTGTAAATGTAACAGATAATTTGAATGTTGTTATCATTCACTTCATGCTCCATTTTTCAATGTATCTGAATGCTAAAAGAGTTGAAGATGATGTAAATATGTTGCTAGAATGACCTATTTATTTGATATTGGCACAAATAAACATCTAGTGATATTCTCAATGACCTTATTGCATTCCTTGACCCAGATAATGTATATTTTGACACCAAGATTGACCTTCTAAGTGGCTTAGAAGCTGAGATAGTGGCACTTATAGATATTACATGGCGGCCATCTTTGAACGCCAAGATGGCCGCCTTCTGACATCTTGATGACGTGGCTCCCCTTCCAAAATGAAACGTATGGTTATGGAGAACATGTGGAAAAAATTTGGCGCTTTTGTCAGCCGTGTCCACATTTTTTTGCTAAGCTGCCGTACTATATACAGTGAGGGGAGATGGGGGGGGGGGGGGGGGGGGGTGGGGGGATTCAGATTTTACAGAGGCCAGTTTCGAATTGCAGCCATCCGTAGGTGCCCTTTGAGAGCGGTTTTTAAAAAAACCTAAAACTAAAACTAAAATAGAAATTTGATGCCAAAAACAACACTGGACTATATGCTGTTATCAGTGTGTGAGCATACTGTACATTCTTCAACAAATAGCACCTGTGGCCTTTTCTCGGCCCCGCCCCTCTCCCATTTGTTTATATTGTGTTTATAGGATCCAAGATGGCCGCAGCACCATGGCAAATGATAGTTTCTTTAGAAAGTACTGTGTGTAGCCTATTGTTATATGACACAAAATGCATCAAATTCTAAGTGAGTAGGCTAATGTCTACACAACATAGACAGGCATACGCCCGCATACACATTACTGTAATTATTTTATCATTCAGAAATAAAAATCCATAGGCAATAAAGCCTATATTTGTTTTATTTTCTTCTTCTTTTTTTAAGTACATTTTTAGCCCTGTAATTGAACAGTACATGTAAGGCATAACAGTTCAATTAAATGGGAGAAAATGGGTTGCTCAACAAAATAACAGAAGCACTCGTACCGGTACTCTGTATCGGCGAGTACTCAAAATGAAGTACTTGTACTCAGTCAATAAAACAGGTATCGGAGCATCTCTAATGAATATAACACAAGAATGCTTTGTCTTGTTTTGTTCTCTCAGAAATTAGAGGAATTAAAACATATCCTTTTATCTCCCGTTTTCAAGAAACGTCATCCTGAAGATGTCCATTCTGGGCATTCTTTGCTATTATTGGATGCATGAAGTTCCAAACAAGTTTTCGGTATGTTTTATTACTATTTTAAAGTTAAAACATTACACTTTCTCACCTAAACATATACCCATTGTTTCTTTCATTTGGCGTTTCCTGTGATTGACACTCTGGGCTGTATTTTGCGTGTCTTAAGTACCAGGTCTTATTCCCTAACTTGAGTAAACTAAAGACCTGGAGGCGTGATCAATGCCATTTGGCTATTCTGAGTGGCCAAAGAGCATTGACCACGCCTCCAGGTCTTTAGTTTACTCAAGTTAGGGAATAAGACCTGGTACTCAAGACACGCAAAATACAGCCCAGAGTGGCGTTCCCTGTGATTGACACTCTGTGGCGTTCCCTGTGATTGACACTCTGTGGCGTTCCCTGTGATTGACACTCTGTGGCGTTCCCTGTGATTGACACTCTGTGGCGTTCCCTGTGATTGACACTCTGTGGCGTTCCCTGTGATTGACACTCTGTGGCGTTCCCTGTGATTGACACTCTGTGGCGTTCCCTGTGATTGACACTCTGTGCATGGCGTTCCCCGCAGTGTTGGGAGTCTGTGGTGGGACAGGCTCTGTACCGTCTGGTTATCGTCGACTTCCTGTTTCTCATGCTGGGATCATTCTTTGGGGAGTTTCTCAGCAAGTAAGTTTTTATGATGTAAGTTTATTAGTTTAATTGAGATGTCCTTTATCCTGATTCTATACGCAAACAAGCGTGAGAAAGTTTGTATCACAATTTGTTTTACGATAATGTCAGTCTTTTATAGTAGCAGTGGTATAAGTTCTATTATTTATTCTGCATTTGAGCCACGGACCACCATTTTGATGACATTTAGCCTCGCAGACCCAAAACTAAAGAATATTTTGTTCTTGTTGGGTAATAAGATTTTGTCCACAATTTAGGAGAGACAACAGGCAAACGTCGATCAAAATAAAATAAAATCTACATTCTCTAATTGTTTAGACTTGCAATGCAGATGTTTACGGGTCCATTTGGTTTAATTTTACACTCCCAAGAGTTAATCTATAATGGTCCATTTGCCAACTCTCCATCATTTAGCTGGGGACCACCTAGCCCTGGTGCCCCATCCACTGCTCTGTAGCAATTTTCCCACTGCCGTGCGAGGCTTTGGAATTCCCCAGAAATAAACAAAACGACGTAACTACTCACCGACACAAAGCCTGCTAGACCTTGGTGAAAGTCTATTCTCAAAGCTGCAGGGAAGCGCCTCAGGTCCCCAGTTTCTCTCTAAAATGCACTTTGTGCCATTTTAATAAAGCAATGTACCGGACAGAGTAACTTTTTCTACTATGGCATTTCCGGGGTGCATTTTTATTTCATGACAAAAAGAGTGCCTTTTTAGAGAGAAGCTGGGGAACCGAGACACTTCCCAGCATTGAGAATAGACTGTTACCTTGATAAGGTCTAGCAGGCTTTGTTTCGGTGAGTTTGTTACGTCGTTTTGTTTATTTTCGGGGAATTCTAAAGCCGTGGGAAAATTGCTACAGAGCAGTGGATGCAGGGTGTCTGACGAGAGACTCGCTGACGCACTGGACCAGGGCTATGGACCACCTGGAACCCTCTCAAGGACCACTGGCAGATTTACAAGCTCATAGCACGCGAGTGGCGCGCTACGAGCTTGTAGGTCTGCTATTTTGGAAAAATCGTAACAATGCGGCACAAATCTTTGAATATATATTCTTTCAAAAGATCTTTTTGGATCAATGTCACCATGGTCCACTTACTGTACTGTACACTGTACAAAAATTGTTTTATTCCCCCCCCCCAAAAGGGCACATATTTTGTCCAGAGGGAAAAGGGCAAGGGGTGCTCTAGCACCCCCTAGTGTCTATCTGTGCACGCCACTGCTTAGAATGACTCTATAGAGTCATACCTGAAAATAGTTCCTGTGGACTCGGATCAATGCCTTTTCCTCCATGCAGTGTGATCGGAACCAGATGCCTACCGAGTCTCGGTGTTCCAGAATTTGATGTAGCGAGGAACGTCCTGGACCTCATCTATGCACAGACTCTGGCCTGGTAAGAAAACAACATCATGTAAATAATAACAACAGTATAGCTCATCATCATACCCAGAGCTGTCAGAAATAGGACATCATTTTACTCATGGCTATGTTTACGATGGAACTTATCTCCCCTCTACAGGATTGGAATCTACTTCGCTCCTCTGTTGCCTGTGATGCAGATTCTCAAATTCTTCATCCTTTTCTACCTGAAGAAGGTAACTAAGGGGTGTTAATTAAACCCATTCTGACCTGAGATCAGATTCATACGAGGTTTCCACTGGACACACACTGGTCTGATTAACCCATTCTGACCTGAGATCAGATTTAAAAAAAATGTCAGTCGCTCTTCGATTTTTAAAAAATAGCAGACCTAGAAGCTCGTAACGCGCCACTCGGTGGCGCGCCATAAGCTTGTAGATCTGCTATTTTTCAATAGCTATAAAGCATAACATGATGCGAACACCAAAATGGGTTCCCGTTCAGAATGGGTTAACTCTGAGAGTAGTGTGACTGCCGAGTGTTATATAAGGATTTAAACCAGTGGTCCGGGGACCACGCGCGTTGTGAGCTTGTAGATCTGCTATTTTCAGCATGCAACCAAGTTGAAAAAATGACTTATCCTGGATCTCTTGTCCACTAGTCCCTTCCTGTACATTTTAGTCTAGTCTAGTTTTTGTCGATGAAATTGTCAGTATATTTAGTCATAGTTTTAGTCATCATATAGTTTTCATTTAGTTTCCATTTAGTTTTCGTCAGTGGAAAAAGGTAGTCGACGAACATTTTTCGTCTTAGTTTCAGTCAACGAAAACGTACTTAATTACGCCTGACACCCCTACTGGGGGTCTAGGCCGTCGACACACCCCTACTGGGGGTCTAGACCGTCGACACACCCCTACTGGGGGTCTAGACCGTCGACACACCCCTACTGGGGGTCTAGACCGTCGACACACCCCTACTGGGGGTCTAGGCCGTCGACACACCCCTACTGGGGGTCTAGACCGTCGACACACCCCTACTGGGGGTCTAGACCGTCGACACACCCCTACTGGGGGTCTAGGCCGTCGACACACCCCTACTGGGGGTCTAGGCCGTCGACACACCCCTACTGGGGGTCTAGGCCGTCGACACACCCCTACTGGGGTCTAGACCGTCGACACACCCCTACTGGGGTCTAGACCGTCGACACACCCCTACTGGGGGTCTAGACCGTCGACACACCCCTACTGGGGGTCTAGGCCGTCGACACACCCCTACTGGGGGTCTAGGCCGTCGACACAGTCCTACTGGGGGTCTAGACCGTCGACACACCCCTTCTGTTAATATCAGAATACTGATTGATTTCAGCTGTTTACAATTCCAAAACCCGCTTTAATTACTTCATGACTAGTATTAAATGACTAGTACTTAATGACTAGTAACATGTTATTGTCTTTTTGTGTCCAATGTAGTTATGTTAACAGTTCATAAAGTTAACTATAACTATAACTAAATGCATTTGAAAATTCAATAAAAACTATAGGTTACTTTTCAGGATTCCAAAAAAAAGAAATAGCAAAATAAATGTCAGGTTTCCAATTCAAATATAGCAAAAATAAATTGCTACGACAGTAATATGCACTGTGGCCCCTCTGGAGTGAGTGTGGAAATATATTGGCCCTCGCCATCGTCAAAATTGCACCACCCCTGGTCTAGGCCTGGTTAAATCCTCCCTAAGGTGTTTACTGCGTCTGTAGGGAGTCAAAGAGTTAATTTGTCTGTAAGCTGAACTGCCATGAATATAAAGACATAAAGCCATAGTCAACTACAATGCCATGGATGGATGGATGGATGGATGGATACCAGGGCCTCTACACACAGCCTCCTGGGCTCATATTACTCTTTTTGCAGACCTGGCTGGGTCAATTATTCATTAAAAATCATTTTGTTATATTGAAGGCTTGTATACAGTCATTTGGTTAGAGGAAAAGGTCTAAGGCTTAAGGGTTAAGACTTTTTCAGGCAACCCTATTTGTCGAGATCCAAAAAGATGTCTGAGGAAAGTAATCAAATTCATTTGAAAATACTCAAAATAGTAATTTGATCCAGGAGTAAATTGGCCTACTGAATATTTCATGAAGATAAAATGGCCTCAGAGGCCGTTATTCAAACTGCTGTTTCCCAAAACAAAACAAAACTAAATGAATGTTGTGTTTAACTAATGTTTGAGTGTTTTGTGAACTTTAAAATGACACAATATATAAGCTATACAGCGAGAATAACCAGAGGGAACGGGTCATGTGAATATTGTTTTGTTTGGCTTGTCTCTTTTGTATGTACATGTGTGGAGTCTGGGATGGGGGCAGTTTGCTGTGTTTGTATTTTGGGATGTCTAATAATTAGCCCATTCTGAACGGGAACCCATTTTGGTGTTAGCATCATGTTATGCTTTAGCTATTGAAAAATAGCAGATCTACAAGCTCATAGAGTGGCGCGCTACGAGCTTGTAGGTCTGCTATTTTTTTCAAATTGAAGAGTGACTGACATAGAAGACATTTTTAGAATCTGATCTCAGGTCAGAATGGGTTAGGGCGTTTGGATAAATAACACAATTCACGAATGCCTGTATGTGTGTGTGGGTGTGGGTGTGTGTGTGTGTGTGTGTGTGTGTGTGTGTGTGTGTGTGTGTGTGTGTGTGTGTGTGTGTGTGTGTGTGTGTGTGTGTGTGTGTGTGTGTGTGTGTGCGCACGTGCGTGCGTGCGTGCTCACCACCAGGTCAGCCTGATCCAGAACTGCCAACCGCCGCGTCGATCGAACCGGGCGGCTCAGATGCAGACCATCTTCATCGGCCTCCTCTTCCTCCCCTCCTTCGTGGGAGCGCTGTCTATGGTGGCCTACACGGTCTGGAGGTATGGAGCAGTGTTGTTTTTTGATGTCTTAGTGTTAGTCTAGTTTTAGTCGACTAAATGTCATAAGATTTTAGTCGACTAAATCTACAGGTGATTTAGTCGACTAAAATTTATCTTTGCAGGCCTTGTTGCCGTCATAATGACTTATTTTACACTTGCTGAAAATAGCCAATCTACAAGCTCGCGACGCGTTGTGAGCTTGTAGATCGGCTATTTTCAGCATGCAACCAAGTGTAAAATGACTTATACTGGATCTCTTGTCCACTAGTCCCTTCCTAACATTTTAGTCTAGTTTTTATTTGTTGACGAAATTGTCAGTATATTTAGTCTTAGTTTTAGTCACCATAGCATAGTTTTAATTTAGTTTACATTTAGTTTTTTTCAGTGGAAAAACGTAGTCGACGAACATTTTTCGTCTTAGTTTTAGTCGACGAAAACAACACTGGTATGGAGGGCCACTTGGTTCCCAATAGAGTGTCGCAGTCCCTCCCCCTTTCAGAACAACGAGTGGCCCAGGAAATGAATCTCAATGCATTTTCCCCATAGGCATTTCAGAAAGTATTTATTTACAGACCATTTACGCCGCGGACAAAGCCAACTCTTGTCGTGACAAATCATGACAACAAACACAAGTCTTCGGGCCAAACAAAGAATTAGAAAGTAGAAAAAAACGGCAGGTTACAACACTTTATTTGTTGTTTTTCTTCTTTGTAATTATTTGTTTTTTGGTCCAAAATATTGTGTGTGTTGACTGTTATTTTCGTTCGTCGACTACCTTTTTTCACTGACGAAGACTAAATGGAAACTAAATAAAAACTAAGCTATGATGACGATGAATATATACAGTAGCCTATTGACAATTTCGTCAAACAAATAAAAAGAGATCCAGTATAAGTAATTTTACACGGCTATTTTCAGCAAGTGTAAAATCAGTCATTACGACGGCATCAAGGCCATTTTTGTTTGACTAAATCACCTGTAGTTTAGGCGACTAAAATCTTAGCATATTTAGTCGGCTAAAACTAGACTAACACTAAAACATTCACAGGTGACTATAAAATGTGACTAAAAATGAAATGAAAACTGAGACTTTATGACTAAAAAATAAAAATGTGCTGCCAAAAACAACTGCTTTTCCCTCCTCTAGCCTGACTCCGTCGGAGCGCTGCGGTCCGTTCCGGGGCCTCAACAGCACCATCGGGGCCGTCAACGTGTGGATGCTGGAGCTGGAGGGACCCGGCTCCCATTGGCCCATCTGGATCTATCACAACGTGGTGCGCAGCGAGATCTTCTACTTCCTGCTCACGCTCATCGTCATGTGAGTAGCCGTTATCCAATGAGCACACAGGACGGAGTTCTGTTATCCAATGAGCACACAGGACGGAGTTCTGTTATCCAATGAGCACACAGGACGGAGTTATGTTATCCCCGAGCGGAGATTATCAATATCAAAACCGATCGCATCTCTCCCCAGGCTGTTGTGCAACTCTCAATGTTATTTTCCAGTAGCCTGGCCAACAGCTGATTCGGTCTGGCTTATTTCTACTATATCTAGTGTCTCTCTATCTCCTCTCTCTCTCAGAGTCATCATGTACATCTTCTGGCAGCTCACCCAGGGCCGGAAGCTGCTCATCGCTCTGCTCAAACAGCAGATAGTTAATGTGAGTATACAGTACAGTACAGCACAGCACAGCACAGCACAGTACAGTACAGTACAGTACAGCACAGCACAGCACAGCACAGCACAGTACAGCACAGCACAGCACAGCACAGCACAGCACAGCAAAGCAGAGTACAGCACAGTACAGTACAGTACATGGAGTTCCTGTGAGTACATGTACTTAATGTGAGTACATATGTAGTTCAGGGCTGGACTGGGACAATTTGGCCCAGACCGGCCCACCGTCCACAACCAGCGCGCTGATAGCAGAAACTCTACCGCCCCGCTCCGTCGAGGCACACACACAAACAAACAAGCCCTAATAATACCAGCACTTTTACAGAACAACATAAATGATACAAACCAACAGACAACAAACTACACAACCCTTTGTTGCTCTCACAAGAATGATGCTGCAGGCAAAAGGATTCAGATAGAAGAGGGTTTACTTGTCCCTCACTGATACTGATCCAGGTACAGTGACATGATCACGATGGCAGAACGGCAGCAGGCCCGGACCGGTCCACGGGTCCACCTTTCCTGCATGGTGGCCTGCCGCCTAGTGGCCAGTTTTTAGCTTAGAGTATATTATGAATAGAGAAGACATCCGAGTTCTCCTTCCATCCACTTGCATTAAGTTGTAGTTCTCCTTCCATCCACTTGCATTAAGTTGTAGTTCTCCTTCCATCCACTTGCATTAAGTTGTAGTTCTCCTTCCATCCACTTGCATTAAGTTGTATTTCTCCTTCCATCCACTTGCATTAAGTTGTAGTTCTCCTTCCATCCACTTGCATTAAGTTGTAGTTCTCCTTCCATCCACTTGCATTAAGTTGTAGTTCTCCTTCCATCCACTTGCATTAAGTTGTAGTTCTCCTTCCATCCACTTGCATTAAGTTGTAGTTCTCCTTCCATCCACTTGCATTAAGTTGTAGTTCTCCTTCCATCCACTTGCATTAAGTTGTAGTTCTCCTCCCATCCACTTGCATTAAGTTGTAGTTCTCCTTCCATCCACTTGCATTAAGTTGTAGTTCTCCTTCCATCCACTTGCATTAAGTTGCTCTAAAGCGCATGAGGCGATTTCACTCCTCCTTCCGGGTAGGAACAGAGTGCATTCTGGGACGGATTGCAATAGTGAGTGGCCCCAAACACATGAACGCGCTGCCGTTGAACGCGCACGAGCGTGCTGCCGTCGTGAACGTGCACAATGATAGTCAACGGACCAGTGCCTTCATGTGTTTGGGGCCAGGCTGCAATACCAAATTCGGCCACTATGTCCATTTCGCCTCAGGGTTTCCTCTGGGTGCCACCTCTATTCATATATACTCTAAGGTTTTTAGCATTACTTTAAGGCTCATACATAGTCTGGATTTACGGTGCTGAGGTGACCGCCGAACTACAACATGACGTCACTGAGCCGCGGTGAAGAGCAAACCACCGCCACCGCTGTTTTTACTCACCACCGCTCAACGTCATTGCAGTTACGTCACCACCGGAAATCCAGACTATGAGTAGGCCTTTATCCCATTCTGACCTGAGATCAGATTCATACGAGGTTTCCACTGGACACACACTGGTCTGATTAACCCATTCTGACCTGAGATCAGATTCATACGAGGTTTCCACTGGACACATACTGGTCTGATTAAATGGCACTGTGCAGTCATGTCAGGTCAGGAAATAAGCTTTTGGATGCCAATGGCCCGGGGTCACGGAGAATGAAGATAGCTGGGGCGGAAGGATGATTGTGTCATAGGCTCTAGTTCGTGTCTGGATCAAATTTTGGGAGCTATAACAAAAAGAAATCCCTTTGCCCTGGGGTTGAAAAATAAATTAATCGCCTTATATCCTCTTTCCCAAGAATGGATTTAGGATACTTGCAGGATTTAATAGTGGGACAGATTCCCCTAAACGCTGTCCTCATCTACAGTAGATGGGCAGTATTTGAAATACATGTATTTGAAATACGTATTTGAAATACTTTTTTTTGTATTTTGTAATTTGTATTTCGCTGGGATGGAAGATGTATTTTGTATTTAGATAAATTTTTTGACCCAGGCTCGAATATAAAAGTTGAAATGAAGAAAATGCCAGCACTCTATTGTGTATGTCCTTTTTATAAGAATGAATTTACCTCGGACGTTGATAACGAACGCGTTTCGGCCTGTGTGGCCTTCGTCAGTCGTTATCAATTTATTCCCAAATCTCTTTACATCCCAGCAAATCCCTTTTTTACATAATTAAATCAAATGAGGGCTTGAAGACAAATACTGCAAGTAATCTATGCGGACATTCAAATCCATCCAAGCTGCATTTGGGATAAATAATAATAAATCTTTCCTCGTCATTACACAAAAATGAGATAATTAGATATAAAACCAGGTGCACGATGAAGTGTCTGTTGACACATCTGGTGTGTCTTAAGACCTCTGTACTTACTCTGGGCTATACGGCTACAGCCTCTGTTAACTGTACACCTGTGGGCTATACGACTACAGTCTCTGTTAACTGTACACCTGTGGGCTATGGCTACAGCCTCTGTTAAAGGAGAATCCCATGCTAGAATGCTTTCTTACCTTTCTTTGTAGTCGTTACGTCCCCACCAAAGAAGTCCAGGTGTTTTTTTGTGCAAAAGCTCCTTATTGGCTATTTCCCCTACCATAAGCGCTCAATGAATTGCATTGAATTGAATGGGAATTTAATGGGGCTATGGGGTGTTGCGCTAATTTGCTTATTTCCATCGAAATAAGTAGTAAACTGTGCCTCTTGGGATATTATTTACATTGTGAAGAGAGGATATATATACAAAAACATTGTAATTTTGAGCGATGGAAATATGCGAATTAGCACAACACCCCATAGCCCCATTCAATTCCCATTCAATTCAATGCAATTCATTTAGGGCTTATGGTAGGGGAAATAGCCAATAAGGAGCTTTTGTACTAAAAAACACCTGGACCTCTTTGTTGGGGACGTAACAACTACAAAGAAAGGTAAGAAAGCCTTCTAGCATGGAATTCTCCTTTAACTGTGCCTGTGGGCTATACGGCTACAGCCTCTGTTAACTGTACACCTGTGGGCTATACGGCTACAGCCTCTGTTAACTGTACACCTGTGGGCTATACGGCTACAGTCTCTGTTAACTGTGCCTGTGGGCTATACGGCTACAGCCTCTGTTAACTGTACACCTGTGGGCTATACGACTACAGTCTCTGTTAACTGTACCTGTGGGCTATACGGCTACAGTCTCTGTTAAATGTACCTGTGGGCTACGGCTACAGTCTCTGTTAACTGTACACACTGACCTTTCTTCCCTGAAACAGCCTCATCGTTGCCTTGGCCAATTCTAATCCTGTAACCTAAGGAGGTGATTGGCTACAGATCAGATCAACTGATTAGCCTGGCTAATCACACGCACACGCACACGCACACGCACACACACACACACACACACACACACACAATTGAGAGGCCCTAACCGCTCAACTGCGATCTCCACTTCGCGGCGGGATATGCCGATCTCTCGCGATAAGTAAATAAGTAATATAAGTAATGTAATTAGGGATGTGCCGATGAAACATTTTGGGCGATATCGATATCCGATATAATTAATTGCCGTTATGTAATGTACAGTATACCAACCTGGCATGATGATACCTCCATGACGGTACATTTTCACACAATGAACACACACACACCAGTGTTGTTTTTGGCAGCACATTTAGATTTTAGTTTTAGTCGTAGTCTTTTGAATAGTTTTCATTTAGTTTTAGTCACATTTCAGTTTAACCTGGAATGTCTTAGTGTTAGTCTAGTTTTAGTCGACTAAATGTCACGCAATCTACAGTTGATTTAGTCGACAAAAATTTTGTCGGGCCTTGATGCCGTCGAAATGACAGATTTTACACATGATGAAAATAGCCGATCTACAAGCCCACAACGCGTCACACTTGTAGATCGGCTATTTTCATAACCAAGTCTAAATTCACTTATACTGGATCTCTTGTCCACTAGTCCCTTCCTAACATTTTAGTCTAGTTTTTATTTCTTGACGAAATTGTCAGTATATTTAGTCTTATAGTTTTAGTCATCATGGCTTAGTTTTCATTTAGTTTCTATTTTAGTTTTTGTCAGTGAAAAAAGGTAGTCGACGAACATTTTTCGTCTTAGTTTTAGTCGACGAAAACAACACTTTTGACACACACTTATTTGTCTTTCTTCCTCTGTGGTTTCTTTCTGTCACCAGGAGGGGAAGGACAAGTCCTTCCTGTTGGAGAGGCTGCAGGGCCTCCAGAAACATCAACCCAAGAAGAAGAACGACAAACCTAAGAATCATAAGAAGGTGAGTCAGGTGTACAAGTAATATAGGCAGTGGTGGAAAGTACTTTTACTTAGGTACTGTACTTAAGTACAATGTTGAGGTATTTGTACTCTATTTGAGTATTTCCAATTTCCAACACTTTTACTTCAACCCTATACATTTCGGCCATTTGAAAATAGCCGATCTACAAGCTCATATTCTCTCTACTTCCCGACAGCACGCCAAGCGGCGCTCGGTGGGCGACGCCCGCCCCTCGGTGGGTCGGTCCAGCTCCAACGTCACGCTCCAGACGCTGCTGGCCGCTCAGCGGCCGGACGACGAGGAGAGAGGGAGCGGCGTTCCCGTGGCGCCCCCCGGTGGCGTTCCCTCCTCCCACATCTCCACCGCCTCCGGAGCCCTGGCCATGGCCATGCGCGCCCGTCGTCAGGGCGCCGACGACGACGACGACGACGACGATGAATACGACGGAGCCGTCCACAGGACACGCCTCCCTTCAGAGCTCTCCACCACCTCCGCCGTGGCGCTGGCTCTGAAGGCCAGACAAGGGGCCGAGAGCACCACGGGGCAACGGGAGGAGGAGGAGGATCACTACAGGACCACCAGGCCCGGTGAGGAGGATCACTACAGGACCACCAGGCCCGGTGAGGACACCCGCTCGGACCCCGTCCCCGGGTCCTCGGTGCTGCTGGCCATGGAGGCCGCCAGACACAGAGCGCAGGGCGGCGGCGAATATCGTCCCAGGACCGCGGACTCGTCCACGGACAGTGCCGTGACGCAGGCCATGCAGGCCCGGCGGAGAGCACTGCAACACCAGGAGGGTGTTTTCAGGGTGCCCTCTCCGCCACGGGACCCCCCGGCCCCCATGGGGGGCCCCAGTGCTCTGATTCAGGCCATGCTGGCGCGACAGAAAGCCCAGAATGAGTACGACGACGGCTACTGAGACAGAGACCCCTTTTCCACCGGTCGGTTCCCAATGGGAACCGGTTCAGTTCTTTTTGGTTTTTTAGTCCATGAGCCAGAGCTCCAAAATTGCTGGGCAAACTATACCCTATATTAAATACTGCTGCTGCTACACAACTAATCCACCGTGAGGAACGGAGCAGCACTACGTTGGCTGTCCAATTGATTTTTTTACTTATACTTTCGGGGTTTTTTGCTACAAGAGAGAGACTTTAAAGGGACACCTTTTGCAAAAACATATATGTTAGTGACGTTTAGAAGCTTTAGAACACTTTCCTGGGGGTCTTTATGTGTGTAATAATATGTGGTTTTAGATATTTTAGATTTTAGCAGTGAGCCTGTTGTCTCTGATGTCATGGACACTGGGCTCACTTCCTTCCTGGACTACATGTTGTCTCATTAAATCCTATCCACAAGGAGGAGCAGTGCACCAAAGCATTATGGGAATTGTAGTCCAGGAAAGTAGTGAGACCAGTGTCCATGACATCAGAGACGCTGTGCTCACTGCTACGATCTAAAATAGCTAAAACCACATATTACACACATAAACATATCCAGGAAAGTGCTCTAAAGCTTCTAAACGTCATTAACATATATATTTTTGCAAAAAGGGTGAAGTGTCCCTTTAAGAGAGGTTTTAAGAATTTAAGTGGAGCACTTTGATGTTGTCTGTTTAAAGCCACAGCAAGACAAGACGATGGACTTTACAGACATTGTGGACAATGCGGGTGAAAACATATAATCTCTATCCCTGGCAGAGATAATTACTGTACACTAATTATTTATAAATACATGTTCAGTCAAAGGAAATACATTATGAAAGCATTATGAAATTAAACGGGACAGATTGTGTTTTAATATGTATAGCTCTAGACAGCAGTGTTGTTTTCGCCGACTAATATACTAAGACGAAAAGTGTTCGTCGACTACCTTTTTTCACCGACAAAAACTAAATGGAAACTAAAATGACTAAAATGTTAGGAAGGGACTAGTGGACAAGAGATCCAGTAAGTATAAGTCATTTTACACTTGGTTGCATGCTGAAAATAGCAGATCTACAATATCGCGCTGTGACGCGTTGTAGATCGGCTATTTTCAGCAGACGAGTCATTACGACGGCATCAAGGCCCGCCAAAATACATTTTTAGTCGACAATGCTGCTGCTGCACAATTAATCCATTCTGAACGGGAACCCATTTTGGTGTTAGCATCATGTTATGCTTTAGCTATTGAAAAATAGCAGATCTACAAGCTCATAGCGCGCCACCGAGTGGCGCGCTATGAGCTTGTAGGTCTGCTATTTTTGAAAAATCGAAGAACGACTGACATTTTTAGAATCTGATCTCAGGTCAGAATGGGTTAATCAGACCAGTGTGTGTCCAGTGGGAAACCTCGTGGAGAATGGGGCAAGCACTAATTGGCTGTCCAATTAATCTCCAAGAGATAAACCCCCGTCCGCCCCGGTAACAAGATGTGCACGTGCACACGCACTACAGTGACAAGCGACAGGCCAACAGCACGCACACCTGCAAGGCCCGCCCCCGCTCGATCATGATTGGCGTAAGGCCTCTTCTCTATCCTATCCTGGTAGCCTACTGTCCCTGCTGGTACAGTATCAATGTTATGCAATTAACGCTGTCGATATACAATACTGCCCTCTACAGGCCGTATATGCATTGCATTGGCTGACAATAAGTACATATACAGGTACCTAATCAACAAGGTTTAACCCATTCTGAACGGGAACCCATTTTGGTGTTAGCATCATGTCGTGCTTTAGCTATTGAAAAATAGCAGATCTACAAGCTCATAGCGCGCCACCGAGTGGCGCGCTACGAGCTTGTAGGTCTGCTATTTTTGAAAAAGTAGTGAAAATGTGGTGCAAATCTTTGAATATATATTCTTTCAGAGCGAATGTTTTTAACTCAAATCTTTGCTTCTGGGGGCGTCCCTGGAACAATGGGGTTCGGCAGCCAATTACATATATTCTTTGGGGTCCTTGACATGAAATTTGACATTTTTTAAATATCGACGTCAGGCCTAAATGGGTTTAATTGTCGGCAGTGTTCTGAAATAATGCAGACGATGGACTTTGTGGACATTGTGGACGAGGTGGGCGAAAACAACACAATCTCTGTATCCCTGCATGGTCACATGGCCTGGCAGAGATAATTATACTGTATACTAATTATTTATGAATAAATAAATAAATGTGCAGTCAAAGAAAATACATTATGAAAGCATTATGAAATTAAACGGGACATTATTGTGTTGATTTTTTAATTATGTAGCTCTAGACCAGTGGTTTCCCAAAGTAGGGTCCGGGAGTCCTTGAGGGAGTTCCAGGGGGTCCCCATCAGCTAAATGATAGTTTGGAACCAAACGGACCCTTATGGGTCTGTAACTCTGAGAGTGTATAAATTACTTCCATCTGTACACTCTGAGTTAAATTAACATTGATTTTACAATATGAATTGGGGGTCTCAGAGATAGAAATGCCATTAACCCATTCTGAGATCAGATTCATACCAGGTTTCCACTGGACACACACACATTGGTCTGATTAAATGGGGGGTCCGTAGACTAATGCATGTCAAACTGGGGGTCCTTGAAATGAAACAGGTTGAGAATCACTGCTAGAGGAGCCATAAACATCTTCTCTTATGGGGGGGGGGGGGGTCCCTGGCATAATCTTTTCAAATGAGGGTCCGCGGGCTAAATAGTGTCAATTTTGGGGTCCTTGACATGAAAAAGTGTCTATCACACAGACGTGCATTTCTCAGCAGGGATGGTCAGAGAACATGATGTCTGTCAGAGATGAGCCCTACAGTTATAATATAACTGTACAGTTATAATATAACTGTAGGGGTCATCTCATATTATGGTCTTATTGGTTATACCTAACCTCTGCTGTTCTGCTAAAACTATGACGTGGAAACATTAATGCATTTATCCTGCCAACTGTCAACACACAGAGAGAGAGAGAGAGAGAGAGAGACAGAGAGAGAGAGAGAGAGAGACAGAGACAGAGACAGACAGAGAGAGACAGAGACAGAGAGAGAGAGAGACAGACAGACAGACAGAGAGAGACAGAGAGAGAGAGAGAGAGAGACAGACAGAGAGAGACAGAGAGAGAGAGACAGACAGAGAGAGACAGAGATAGAGAGAGAGAGACACAGAGAGAGAGACAGACAGAGAGAGACAGAGATAGAGAGAGAGACACAGAGAGAGAGAGACACAGAGAGAGAGACAGAGAGAGAGCACTTGAGTGAAACACTAGTGAAATACCATGAGAACAGATCTTTTATACCATTTAAGTGGTATGAAAGTCAATCAGATATACAGTATATAATATAGTATAACTTTGTGACAGTCCTAAACATTCTCCCCTTCCTTCCCACACAGTTTTGATGTTGGTTTTGACATAATAATAATAATATCTGAGATATCTGTGGATCGGGACCGTTCCCAAAAAACCTGATCGGAGCATCTCAATGTTGACCCTGAACATCTCTGGTATTTATTTTGTGCTGCACACAGCATGAAGTGAGTACTGTACAGTACAGTACAGTACAGTACAGTACAGTACAGTACAGTACAGTACAGTACAGTACAGTACAGTACAGTACAGTACAGTACAGTACAGTACAGTACAGTACAGTGGGGACTGACTGAGTCAGGGACCTTGATTATTGTAGGCCAGTCCCGGGTTACTTAAAAATATATATAATAATAATAATAAAAATAATAATGCATAATCCTCCATATCCATTTTGTGTACAAAAGTATACTGAATACTTATACGCCACAAATGACTTACTAAACTACGCAAGAAATACACATAGGCACAGAATACACAAATACTTAGTTACGATATAGTTCATAAATGTATTGCAGGGAAATAGTGACATTTTTCATAAGGCTATTCAGCATGCAATGATCCTCAATACATATTTATATACACATCATGTCCTCGCAGTATGTAATATTATGTATAACAGTAATGTACAGTATGTATTATTATGTATAACAGTAATGTACAGTATGTAATATTATGTATAACAGTGTGCTACACTGACAGAAAAAACAAAAACTAACAAACAATGATGACTTCAGTGCAAACCGGCCACTGATACACAGATTAGACTAAGGGCTCCATTTTCATCACCGCTAAACCCCTTATCCCTAACCCTCTAAGACCCAGCATTGCTTTTTAGCAACAATTTTATTTTAATTAATTACTAAATTATTATTATTATTTTCTGTTCTTTTTTCACCTAAACGTCATCAGTGATGTTCATTGCAATGCCATTTCAATGCCATTGGTCATGATATTTGCATATAAATACCCCCCACAGAGGCTGAAATTCACACAAATAAAAAATGTCTGGACTCTGTGCAATTTTCAACATTTTTTAACCTAAGACTTTTGACCTTTACCCTAATAAAAGTAGGTACAATAATTGTAATATATGTTTTTTTGTGATCATTAGAATGTCTAGAACATGTTTTATTCATTATTGTGAAAGATATCCCCCAAATGTAAATTATTAATTTATTATATTATTATATAATTATTATACATTTTTCATCAATTTTTTTTTTTTTTTTTTTTTAACATATTTTTTAGTCTTAGTCCTAGTAGTACAAAGTAGTAGTAAGGTTGGGTTAAACTTCTTTGCCTTTTTCTTTTTACCATTTTGCAAAACATATTAACGTCAAGACGTCTAATTGACGTCTTTGTAATATTCATATTTTGAAAATTCCTCTAATCTGGTGTACAGGTGATGACATGCACACTACATGCATAATATAATTACAAATTATTTCTTTCTATATAATGGGAGAATTGGCACTCAGAGCCTAAACTGGTGACCACCAGGTGGCGCTGAAGGAGTTTAATTAACAATAGTTAAAATAGACAGTCTACAAGCTCACAACGTGTCAATGTAGATTGGCTATAGTTGAACTATTCAAAAAAAAAAAATCAAAATAGTAAAAAAAAAAAAAAAGGAAGTTTAGGGACAAGGGCTTTTTAGGGGTGAGTCCACTACTGTCCCAGCTCAGTGGCCTTGTGGTTAGAGTGTCCGCCCTGAGACCAGTGCCTCCCTGCTTGGCACTCAGCCTCCCAGCATCCAGGGTTGGATTGGGGTTAAGTGGGGGGACCAGTGCCCTCCCTGCTTGGTGCTCAGCATCCCAGAATCCAGGGTTGGATTGGGGGTATAAGCGTGGGGACGTGCAGAGAGTTAGAGGGGCATGGGGGCTGAAATCCCGTAAGACAGCACGTTTGGACAAACAAACAAAAAAAAGCGAAAATAGCAGATCTACAAGCTCACAACGCGTCGCAGCACGACGTGTTGTGAGCTTGTAGATCAGCTATTTCCGGGGCGCAAACCCAGCACTCTTTAGCTAGTGGAGATGAGGTGTGTAACGACATGGATTTCTAAACAAATTTGTCCAACGCCAAAATACTGTTTTCAAGTTCAGGAGAGAAAAAAAAGCAATTCTCCTGAATGCTGCCTTCCTTCCGGCATGGCATGGAAAGGAGAGGAGAGGCATTTTACATTTCTTTCACCATGTAGTAAATGCTGCATTCATTCATGGTCTGGAGAGGGCAGTTGTTTTACAGACGGGTAAAAGGGCAGTTGTTTTACAGACGGGTAAAAGGGCAGTTGTTTTACAGACGGGTAAAAGGGCAGTTGTTTTACAGACGGGTAAAAGGGCAGTTGTTTTACAGATGGGTAAAAGGGGCAGTTGTTTTACAGACGGGTAAAAGGGCAGTTGTTTTACAGACAGGTAAAGGGGCAGTTGTTTTACAGATGGGTAAAAGGGGCAGTTGTTTTACAGACGGGTAAAAGGGCAGTTGTTTTACAGACGGGTAAAAAGGCAGTTGTTTTACAGACGGGTAAAAGGGCAGTTGTTTTACAGACGGGTAAAAGGGCAGTTGTTTTAAAGACGGGTAAAAGGGGCAGTTGTTTTACAGACGGGTAAAAGGGCAGTTGTTTTACAGACGGGTAAAAGGGCAGTTGTTTTAAAGACGGGTAAAAGGGGCAGTTGTTTTACAGACGGGTAAAAGGGCAGTTGTTTTACAGACGGGTAAAAGGGGCAGTTGTTTTACAGACGGGTAAAAGGGCAGTTGTTTTACAGACGGGTAAAAGGGCAGTTGTTTTACAGACGGGTAAAAGGGCAGTTGTTTTACAGATGGGTAAAAGGGGCAGTTGTTTTACAGACGGGTAAAAGGGCAGTTGTTTTACAGACGGTTAAAAAGGGCAGTTGTTTTACAGACGGGTAAAAGGGGCAGTTGTTTTACAGACGGGTAAAAGGGCAGTTGTTTTACAGATGGGTAAAAGGGGCAGTTGTTTTACAGACGGGTAAATGGGCAGTCGTTTTACAGACGGGTAAAAGGGGCAGTTGTTTTACAGACGGGTAAAAGGGCAGTTGTTTTACAGACGGGTAAAATGGCAGTTGTTTTACAGACGGTTAAAAAGGGCAGTTGTTTTACAGACGGGTAAAAGGGCAGTTGTTTTACAGACGGGTAAAAGTGGCAGTTGTTTTACAGACGGGTAAAAGGGCAGTCGTTTTACAGACGGGTAAAAGGGGCAGTTGTTTTACAGACGGGTAAAAGGGCAGTTGTTTTACAGACGGGTAAAAGGGGCAGTTGTTTTACAGACGGGTAAAAGGGCAGTCGTTTTACAGACGGGTAAAAGGGGCAGTTGTTTTACAGACGGGTAAAAGGGCAGTTGTTTTACAGACGGGTAAAATGGCAGTTGTTTTACAGACGGTTAAAAAGGGCAGTTGTTTTACAGACGGGTAAAAGGGCAGTTGTTTTACAGACGGGTAAAAGGGCAGTTGTTTTACAGACGGGTAAAAGGGCAGTTGTTTTACAGACGGGGTAAAAGGGCAGTTGTTTTACAGACGGGTAAAAGGGGCAGTTGTTTTACAGATGGGTAAAAGGGGCAGTTGTTTTACAGACTGGTAAAAGGGGCAGTTGTTTTACAGACGGGTAAAAGGGGCAGTTGTTTTACAGACTGGTAAAAGGGCAGTTGTTTTACAGACGGGTAAAAGGGGCAGTTGTTTTACAGACGGGTAAAAGGGGCAGTTGTTTTACAGACTAAGGGCAGGGGCTGAAGCCCCCTTTGATGTCTACGTTATGTGTGCACGTAAGTCCCTGCGACATACTGACATACTAACTGTGCTTGTACTGTACATCGTGTCCAGGGGGTGTGTATACTAACTGTGCTTGTAGGCAACTGTACATCATGTCCAGGGGGTGTACTGTACTGTAAACCAAAGCTGCCTCACGCTACAGAAACATAATATAGCCTCCTGCCCCCTAAAGGCTTACTTTACTAACTATACCGTCCCATGCAGCCCTCAATGAACCCGCTCTGTCCGGCTCTCTCTCTGACAGCAAACCCACACGGAGGAGATTTCCACTTTTCAATTAAGGCTGTGTTTGAAAATCCCCCCGGAGACATTTGTCCCGACTGAGTGGGGGTCAGCCACGGATCACTGACGGTCCAGAAGAGACCACTGATGGTCCAGGGTTAGGGTTAATGTTGAAGCGCTGGGCCCTAGTGGTAAGAGGAAGGACTGCAGGCGGACCGTGGATTCTTGACGAGGAAACCCCGTGCAAACCGAGCGCCCAATGTTAAAGCCCAGCTGCACTTCCGCATTTGGGCACCAAAATGTGGTGCCCAAATGCTGAATCGGCGAAAAAAGGCGGAAGTAGACGGTCCCTCCGGGTGCTTCAAAACGCCACTGAGCAACTTCCACTGACATGAATAGCGGAGGGGGCGGAGCTTCGCGCCAGATCAGTCTCTAATCCTTTTAATACTCTATGGTCTCCTCCCATGTGGGACGTGCTTCGAGGACCTCCCTATAGGGAGACGCCCGACGAGAGGCATCCTAACCAGATGCCTGAACGGAATCAGTATTACCCAAAAGACTCCCCGTGATCAAAAAGGGCCTCATCATTTTAGGGCCTATACCCGATAAAAAGCCTTGATACGCAGTATGAATCCAACACGTTTCTTCAAGTACTTCTTTGGAACAGTTCGTTTGGTGTATCCTTTATCTTTTATTCCAACTCGTAGCGACCGGCGAGACTAAAAACACAAACGAGGGAGAAAGATCCCAAACCGGAACGAAAGTGTTTTTCTTTCTTTTCACTTGAGCAACAAACTTTCCAACAAACTCCGGTAAACTCCCGAAGTGTACCATCACACCTGTATATTATTACGGTATATGCTGCTAAACTTGAGGTTTATACGGGCAAATCTAGTGCCCGTAATTGCCTCTTAACTCCTCTTTTCTCGTTTATTAGAGTGGATCACACGGGCGATTTAGGAACACTTAAATCTTTCCTCCGAGGTGGAACGGCATGGTGACACGATAACCCCCATCGATAACCCCCCGTTAATCAGCACTGCTCTTCCCCCAGGGACCCCCTCCGGGACCCCCCCATAAGGGACCCCCCCAGGGAGCCCCTCAGGGACCCAGGGCTGTCGGGGGCGTCCTGGCTGCAGGACTCAGTGGGTAATCCGGGTATGGGGTATGTCTTCCTGCCCCTGGTGGGGGTCTGGTGCTGGGTCAGGTCCACGGCCTTGGAGACGGACTTCACCGACTGCTCCCGAAGCACGAAGGCCTCGCGGGCGTGCTCGGCCGAGCGGACGCTATGCTCGTAGGTCTTGCGCTGGTTCCGGAACCCGATGACGGTCTTGGTGTAGGAGTTGAGCGTGGTCACCGAGGCGCCCATGCAGCAGGTGAAGGAGAGCCAGGCCATGCTGATGGGAGAGACAGGCAGGCAGGCAGGTAGGCAGGCAGGCAGGCAGACAGGCAGGCCAGGCAGGCCAGGCAGGCAGGCAGGCAGGCAGGCAGGCAGGCAGGCAGGCAGGCAGGCAGGCAGGCAGGCAGGCAGGCCAGGCAGGCCAGGCAGGCAGGCAGGCCAGGCAGGCCAGGCAGGCAGGCAGGCAGGCGGGCGGGCGGGCGGGCACGCAGGCACGCAGGCAGGCAGGCAGGCAGGCAGGCACGCAGGCAGGCAGGCAGGCAGGCAGGCAGGCAGGCAGGCAGGCAGGCAGGCAGGCAGGCAGGCAGGCAGGCAGAGAGACAGACAGACAGACAGACAGACAGACGGACAGGAGTAAAATAAATCAGTGTAAGAAGAGGTGACTGTCCACTGGCTGACATGTAATGGGGTTAAACACTTAAAGACCTATAGTGAAATTAGAAAATACATTTTTCACACATTTAGACCGTATCCGTGGTCATCAGATGGACAGACCTGGTTGTCATGGTTGGCTCTACGCGCCCCTAAGTGCAAGAGGATTATGTCAAGATTTAATTACCTTTTTTTCTCTCTTTTTTCTATTCAGACAGCCAGCAATGTGTAGAACGCTCCCAAAAATGATTTAGTCTCTGTGACACATCTAGGGGGAGCTGTGACACATCTAGGGGGCCGCAATCTGCATTCAAAGATGTTCCTAGAAGCTTTGTCATTGGTCGGAGAAAACAAAAAAAACGGTAGCAATGACTAACCTAACCAATCAGGAAGTAGACAGGCAAATCGACCAATGACAATGCTTCTAGGAACATCTTTGAGCGCAGATTGCACCCCCTAGATGTGTCACAGATACTCAATTTATTTTGGGAGCGTTCTACCCACTGCTGGATATCTGAATACCCCCAAAAAAGGTCATTAAAATGTTGACATTATTGCTTATAGTAGCTTTAAAGATGGAGTGCCACCATTTTTTCCCACCCTAAAACATGATAATCAGGTATTATTACAGTATAAGGGGGGAAGGACTTTTTCCAAAAAAGTGTACAGTATTTGTTAAAATCATGCTTGTACAGTATGTGGACACCAGTTCATTAAGTATGCCTGGTTTGCCTGGTGGGTGGTGATGGGTGGTGATCCACCTGAACTGAAGCCACACCCACAGCTGTATTTGTATGATGAAGGGGGAGGGGTTAGGGGAGGGGCTGACAGTGTGATGTCACTATATTACTGTTTATTTCATTGGCCCCGTTTGACTGTTCTGGGTTCAGCCTCCAGGAAGAAAACCTAAATACAAAGTTAATACACCATTGCACATAAAAACGACTCCAGGGTGTCTAATGAAGTACTGTCACATCATAGACACATACAGTAGACTCCAGGGTGTCTAATGAAGTACTGTCACCTCATAGACACATACAGTAGACTCCAGGGTGTCTAATGAAGTACTGTCACCTCATAGACACATACAGTAGACTCCAGGGTGTCTAATGAAGTACTGTCACCTCATAGACACATACAGTAGACTCCAGGGTGTCTAATGAAGTACTGTCACCTCATAGACACATACAGTAGACTCCAGGGTGTCTAATGAAGTACTGTCACCTCATAGACACATACAGTAGACTCCAGGGTGTCTAATGAAGTACTGTCACCTCATAGACACATGGAAAACTGGAAAAATACAAATATTGTGGCACTCCATCTTTAAGTAAATGCACTTAGTTACTCTCCCCCCCAGTGTTGTTTTTGGCAGCAAATTTCTATTTTAGTTTAGTCATAGTCTTTGGACTGAAACTTCATTTAGTTTTAGTCACATTTTAGTCACCTGGAATGTCTTAGTGTTAGTCTAGTTTTAGTCGACTAAATGTCATAAGATTTTAGTCGACTAAATCTACAGTTGATTTAGTCGACTAAAATGTATTTTGGCGGGTCTTGATGCCGTCGTAATGAGTGTTTTTACACTTGCTGAAAATAGCCGATCTACAAGCTCACAACGCGTCGCGTTGTGAGCTTGTAGATCGGCTATTTTCAGCATGCAACCAAGTGTAAAATGACTCATACTGGATCTCTTGTCCACTAGTCCCTTCCTAACATTTTAGTTGTCAGTATATTTAGTCTTATAGTTTTAGTCATCGTAGCTTAGTTTTCATTTAGTTTCCATTTGTTTTCGTCAGTGAAAATAGGTAGTCGACGAACATTTTTCGTCTTAGTAGTTTTAGTCGACGAAATCAACCCTGCTCCCCCCACTGGCTGTAGACACTCTGACCCTGCTGTGCAGAAACGGTAAATGGTAAATAAACACAGCTGTCCGGAGATTAGTGTCAATCCGGTCACGCCCCTATCCCAGCGCAGCGCCTCGGGTCACATGACCCCAACATCACTTCATCCCCCGTCTATTGACACTCCAAATGCGTCACAGAAATGCTTCAACTTGTAGTTTTTACAAAGACTTCTGCTGTTTGTCAGTTCAAACTAGAAAAATACCTTCTATGTGAAAACCGTAAGTATAGACAGGCTATTTGCAACCTTAGGCTAAACAACACAAGAATCCCAAAGGTCATCGGTAGATATAAAGGATTGGAAAGAAATCAGAGGATTTGTAACCTATGTAAGGAAGCCAGAATTGGAGATGAGTATCATGTTTTGTTGGAATGTAAGAATACTGGCATTATGAATTTCAGGCAAAAATACCTGCCACTTTATTTTTTTACCTACCCTTCTATGTTTAAACTAATTGCATTACTAAAATCTGAAAAACAAAAAGTAATCTATAAATTGGGTGCTTTTCTGAAAAATGTTCTTCCACTGTACAAAACTGTATATCGTGTAATCTGTAATGTATTGTATACTTTCGAATGTATACTTTTATGAATCTGTGCTCCAAACCATCGTCGTGAGTTAAATAAATGATGATGATGATGTTTGTTTTTTCTGCGGTATACAGTACCGTGTTTTTCGTTACCATTGTCGCAATATTGCTTAATGCTCTGGGTGGATCTTTGTTGGTTGTAAAGTGTCTTGAGACAACCTGTTGTGATTTGACACTATAATAAAATTGAATTGAATTGAATTGAATAGCTCAGTACAGTATACGCACATTCTTCAAAGGGGTGAAATAGTAGGCTACTATCCTGTTATGCAATTTCAATCACATCCGTATCGGGGGGGCTTTGGACACCAAAGCCTTATAATCCCCCTCCGTAACATGAGAGCTATATATATATTATATATATATATATATATATATATATATACACGTACGTATGAGGTCTGTTTTCATTAGAGATGGTGGTGGTGTGAGGGGAATTTACAGCACTACAGTTAGACGTCAGATAGAGATAGAGGTAGATATAGAGGTGGTGGTGTGAGGGGAATTCACAGCACTACAGTTAGACGTCAGATAGAGATAGAGATAGAGATAGAGGTGGTGGTGTGAGGGGAATTCACAGCACTACAGTTAGACGTCAGATAGAGATAGAGATAGAGGTGGTGGTGTGAGGGGAATTCACAGCACTACAGTTAGACGTCAGATAGAGATAGAGATAGAGATAGAGGTGGTGGTGTGAGGGGAATTCACAGCACTACAGTTAGACGTCAGATAGAGATAGAGATAGAGATAGAGATAGAGATGTGAGGGGAATTCACAGCACTACAGTTAGACGTCAGATAGAGATAGATATAGAGATAGAGATAGAGATAGAGGTGTGAGGGGAATTCACAGCACTACAGTTAGACGTCAGATAGAGATAGAGATAGAGATAGAGGTGGTGGTGTGAGGGGAATTCACAGCACTACAGTTAGACGTCAGATAGAGATAGAGATAGAGATAGAGGTGGTGGTGTGAGGGGAATTCACAGCACTACAGTTAGACGTCAGATAGAGATAGAGATAGAGGTGGTGGTGTGAGGGGAATTCACAGCACTACAGTTAGACGTCAGATAGAGATAGAGATAGAGATAGAGGTGGTGGTGTGAGGGGAATTCACAGCACTACAGTTAGACGTCAGATAGAGATAGAGATAGAGATAGAGATAGAGATGTGAGGGGAATTCACAGCACTACAGTTAGACGTCAGATAGAGATAGAGATAGAGATAGAGGTGGTGGTGTGAGGGGAATTCACAGCACTACAGTTAGACGTCAGATAGAGATAGAGATAGAGATAGAGATAGAGATAGAGGTGTGAGGGGAATTCACAGCGCTGCTGTTAGACGTCAGATAGAGATAGAGATGGTGGTGGTGGAGATACTGTTAAATGACTATAGATACAGAAACATGTCATACCAGTGGTAGGGTCTCTAAATGACTATAGATACAGAAACATACCAGAAGGACCATCCGTATAGTCCCAGTGGTAGGGTCTCTAAATCAGTGACGTGCACAGACATTTAGAGGGGCAGGTGCTCAAGTGAAAAAAAAGGGCACCTTGTGCAGCGCATTTTGGGGCGGGAACCCATTTTGGTGCTTTAGCTATTGAAAAATAGCAGATCTACAAGCTCATAGCGCGCCACTCTCTGCTATTTATTTTTTTTAATCGAAGAACCACTGACATAGAAACATAGCTTTAGATTGTGGGGGCCTAAATAATATAGTAGAAGCGTTTTTTTTATCAAGATTTGATCAATGTCACCGCATGGTCCACACACTACAAATTAATAAAAATAAATAAAACTTTTTTCTTTTTTTTCCCTTTTTTTTAAGAGCAAAATTGCCAAAAGGGCAGGGGGTGCTCTAGCACCCCTAGTGTCTATCTGTGCACACCACTGCTCTAAATGACTATAGATACAGAAACATACCAACAGTCCCAGTGGTAGGGTCTCTAAATGACTGTAGATACAGAAACCAGTGTTGTTTTTGGCAGCAAATTTCTATTTTAGTTTTAGTCATAGTCTCCTGAATAGTTTTCACTTAGTTTTAGTCACATTTTAGTCACCTGGAATGTCTTAGTGTTAGTCTAGTTTTAGTCGACTAAATGTCATAAGATTTTAAATCTACAGGTGATTTAGTCGACTAAAATGTATTTTTGCGGGCCTTGTTGCCGTCATAATGACTTATTTTACACATCTACAGCATGCAACCAAGTGTAAAATGACTTATACTGGATCTCTTGTCCACTAGTCCCTTCCTAACATTTTAGTCTAGTTTTTATTTGTTGACGAAATTGTCAGTATATTTAGTCTTAGTTTTAGTCACCGTAGCTTAGTTTTAATTTAGTTTCCATTTAGTTTTCTTCAGTGGAAAAAGGTAGTCGACGAACATTTTTCGTCTTAGTTTTAGTCGACGAAAACAACACTGACTGAAACATACCAGAAGGACCAGCCGTAGTCCCACTGGTAGGGTCTCCACTCCGGGGGTCCCAGGCTCACAGTGGCCTGGAACACCTGGGAATACATCATGTGAGCCACCATGCCCAGCAGACCTGCACACACACAGAAAAACAGGAGAGATAACAGGAAAACTATCAAGATAACAACATTCTCTAATCGTGTAGACATATTGGTACAGTAGGCCTATGCATTCTTTTTCTTTAGAAACAAGGCCAAGTAATTATAACAAGCAGACACTGCTTGTTGACTAATGGAGGAATGAAGGGAAAACAGCGCCCCCTAAAGTCACAGATCACTGCTGAAATCTTTGAAGGGGGAATGCTCTATTTTGACATTTCTGGTTCACTATGGTTTCAAATGGTCATATCTTCTTCATGTTCCCCCCCAATTTCAATGAGCAATACATCATATGAAAGATTACAGTGTGCAGTTTCATAATAATTATGTAAAAAACCGAAAAATGACCATGTATGTATATCAAACTACTGTCCCCGGTCACATATTGACAACGCATGATAATACAATGTTACGATGACACAAAAATAAGATCATAAGATCAAAACATTGGTGTAATAACAGGACAAATATAAGAACATGGGCCCTTAAATATTGCACACTGTAAACAGGTGCTCTTTTGGATTATTTTTGTTTGTTTCAGGACAAAGGTTCTTTAAAGTTGTATTTTTTTTTTAACCATGGAAATAAAGGATTGTTTCTACTTGAACTGAACAGAGTTGTAACTTCTTTAACCCATTTTGGGCGGGCACCCGTTTTGGTGTTAGCATTATGCTATGCTTTAGCTATTTAAAAAAAGCAGATCTACAAGCTCATAGCGCACCACCGAGTGGCGCGCTACGAGCTTGTAGGTCTGCTATTTTTGAAAAATCGAAGAGCGACTGACATTTTTAGAATCTGATCTCAGGTCAGAATGGAAAACTGTCAGGATGTAGAAGACATTTTTAGAATCTGATCTCAGGTCAGAATGGAAAACTGTCAGGATGTAGAAGACATTTTTAGAACCTGATCTCAGGTCAGAATGGGTTAACCGATTCCGTACATACGTAGGACGTTGCCACACGTCATATAGGGACCCCCACCGACGCGTACATACATCCTCAATGATACCGGGCGAGATAAGAATATTCAGATTTTTTTCCTTTTTTTCCCCGTCAGTTCGCCTTTCGGCTGCCGTATGCTACGCTCTGCACTAAAATTAGCTTACTGTTGACTTATAGCTGCTTCATTTCTGCTCCTCATCCGTCTCTCTCCCGCAAAATATGAACGCTTTTTGGATCATATATCATATAAATTAAAACGATCGCAATGTAAGCTAGCAATGTAAAGTAAACCTTTTTTTAGTATATTGTTTCCGGGTCGTGGGTTTCAGAGTAAAAGCGACCGGACAACTCTGGCACCCCAGAGCTCCTATTTTGAAGAACTTCCGAACACCGATTGTGTTACATTAAGTTCCACATCATCATTCTTCTTCCCACTGTGTTTTTTTTTTCTTTTTTCTCCATAACTTTAACCCATTCTGACCTGAGATCAGATTCATACGAGGTTTCCACTGGACACACACTGGTCTGATTAACCCATTCTGACCTGAGATCAGATTCATACGAGGTTTCCACTGGACACACACTGGTCTGATTAACCCATTCTGACCTGAGATCAGATTCTAAAAATGTCAGTCGTTCTTCGATTTTTCAAAAGAATAGCAGACCTACAAGCTCGTATAGCGCGCCACTCGGTGGCGCGCTATACGAGCTTGTAGGTCTGCTATTTTTCAATAGCTAAAGCATAACATGATGCTATAACACCAAAATGGGTTCCCGTATAGAATGGAACTATATATAGAACTTTTATATAGACCTTTTGTCCTGAAAATAAGACCTCCTGCCTGTGTTCTGTTTGGCGTATAGAGTACAGATGGGGAACAGCATCTTACATCATGGCATTGTTTGTGTTGTGTTCATTAAATATGCGCCGCTGTCCCTAAACGCATAAATAAATAAACACCAGAGCAGAATGTGAGTCATCACAGAACACATCATACAGTACAGTATGTACGTGTTCTTCAGCAGACAGAATCACACAGGCCTACGCACCCACACACCCACACACCCACACACACACACACACACACACACACGCACACACACACACACACACACACACGCACGCACGCACGCACGCACGCACGCACGCACGCACGCACGCACCCACCCGCACGCACGCACGCACGCACGCCCGCACGCACGCACGCACGCACGCACGCACACACACACACGCACACACACGCACGCACGCACACCCACCCACCCACACGCATGCGCAAACACACAGCACTGAAGACCTGAAGTGACACCAAGGTTTATACTAGCTGTGTGAATGCCCCACTAAATCGTTTATGTTATATTAGTTATTATGTTATATTAGTTTAAATACTAGCTCTGTGAATGCCCTACTACATCGTTTATGTTATATCAGTTATTATGTTATATTAGTTTAAATACTAGCTGTGTGAATGCCCTACTACATCGTTTATGTTATATTAGTTATTATGTTATATTAGTTTAAATACTAGCTCTGTGAATGCCCTACTACATCGTTTATGTTATATTAGTTATTATGTTATATTAGTTTAAATACTAGCTCTGTGAATGCCCTACTAAATCGTTTATGTTATATTAGTTATTATGTTATATTAGTTTATTCTAGCTCTGTGAATGCCCTACTACATCGTTTATGTTATATTAGTTATTATGTTATATTAGTTTAAATACTAGCTCTGTGAATGCCCTACTACATCGTTTATGTTATATTAGTTATTATGTTATATAAGTTTAAATACTAGCTCTGTGAATGCCCTACTACATCGTTTATGTTATATTAGTCATTATATTCATTATTATGATATATTAGTTTAAATACTAGCTCTGTGAATGCCCTACTACATCGTTTATGTTATATTAGTTATTATGTTATATTAGTTTAAATACTAGCTCTGTGAATGCCCTACTAAATCGCCTATGGCTTTTCAGTGCAGTATATGAAGGCAGTCATTCCAGTATTCATTTTGGAAGATTTGGTGAATTAACATATCCCCTTTAAGTCAAATCTGTTGCAATCTGTTTGCCCATCCGTCTGTCCGTCCGTCTGTCCGTCCGTCTGTCCGTCCGTCCGTCGGCATATGGTACAGTTCATGGCCGCGGTGGTATAAGCCACTCACCGCTCACCCCGACACATCCCTCTGTTTTTACTAAGCACCGTTTCTAGTGGCCAACGCATCAGGCCTTTAACCCTCTAAGACCCAGCGTTGCTTTTTAGCAACAATTTTATTTTAATTAATTACTTCTTTTTTTTCTGTTCTTTTTTCACCTAAACGTCATCATCAGTGATGTTCATTGCAATGCCATTGCAATGCCATTGGTCATGATATTTGCATATAAATACCCCCCACGGAGGCTGACCTTTAACCCTAATAAAAGTAGGTAAAATAATTGTAATATATGTTTTTTTGTGATCATTAGAATGTCTAGAACATGTTTTATTCATTATTGTGAAAGATATCACCCAAATGTAAATTATTAATTTATTATATTATTATATAATTATTATACATTTTTCATCAAACTTTTTTTTTTTTTTTTTTTTTTACATATTTTTTAGTCTTAGTCCTAGTAGTACAAAGTAGTAGTAAGGTTGAAATCTATTTTTTTGCAAGTAGAAATTAATGCGGGTCTTAGAGGGTTACCCATTTTAGGATTTGGGAACCCCTTTTGGTGTTAGCATTACGTTATGCTTTAGCTATTTAAAAAATAGCAGATCTTAAAGCTCATAGCGCGCCACCGAGTGGCACGCTACGAGCTTGTAGGTCTGCTATTTTTGAATAATCGAAGAGCGACTGACATTTTTAGAATCTGATCTCAGGTCAGAATGGGTTAATCAGACCAGTGTGTGTCCAGTGGAAACCTGGTATGAATCTGATCTCAGGTCAGAATGGGTTAAAGCTCACCTGAGAGCACGGTGAAGATGGCGGCGAAGGCGTTGACCTTGAGGCCGTCGATGAGCGTGCTGGAGTGGCCCAGCTCCAGACACATGAGGCTGAAACCCACCACCAGGAGCACGATGTACAGAACCTCGGACACCACCAGGAGCCACAGGATCCCTGAGGAACACACACACACAGAACCTCAGAACACCAGGGGCCACAGGGTCCCTGTAGAACACACACACACACACACACAGAACCTCAGAGAACACCAGGGGCCACAGGATCCCTGAGGAACACACACACACAGAACCTCAGAACACCAGGGGCCACAGGGTCCCTGTAGAACACACACACAGAACCTCAGAACACCAGGGGCCACAGGGTCCCTGTAGAACACACACACAGAACCTCAGAGAACACCAGGGGCCACAGGGTCCCTGTAGAACACACACACAGAACCTCAGAACACCAGGGGCCACAGGGTCCCTGTAGAACACACACAGAACCTCAGAGAACACCAGGGGCCACAGGGTCCCTGTAGAACACACACAGAACCTCAGAACACCAGGGGCCACAGGGTCCCTGTAGAACACACACACAGAACCTCAGAACACCAGGGGCCACAGGGTCCCTGTAGAACACACACACAGAACCTCAGAACACCAGGGGCCACAGGGTCCCTGCAGAACACACACAGAACCTCAGAGAACACCAGGGGCCACAATTTCGTCGACTAAAACTAAGACGAAAAATGTTCGTCGACTACCTTTTTCCACTGACAAAAACAAATGGAAACTAAATGAAAACTAAGCTACGATGACTAAAACTAAGACTAAATATACTGACAATTTCGTCGACAAATAAAAACTAGACTAAAATGTTAGGAAGGGACTAGTGGACAAGAGATCCAGTATAAGTCATTTTACTCTTGGTTGCATGCTGAAAATAGCCGATCTACAGCTCACAACGCGACGCGTTGTGAGCTGTAGATCGGCTATTTTCAGCAAGTGTAAAAACACTCATTACGATGGCATCAAGGCCCACCAAAACACATTTTAGTCGACTAAATTACCTGTAGATTTAGTCGACTAAAATCTTATGACATTTAGGTGACTAAAACTATATAACACTAAGACATTCCAGGTGACTAAAATGTGACTAAAACTAAATGAAGTTTCAGTCCAAAGACTATGACTAAACTAAAATAGAAATTTGCTGCCAAAAACAACACTGCAAGGAACAGTGTCTTTATCATACAGTATTTACACCCTTCAGGGGTACAAGGAACAGCGTCTTCGTCATATTTACACCCTTCAGGGGTACAAGGAACAGTGTCTTCGTCATATTTACACCCTTCAGGGGTATAAGGAACAGCGTCTTCGTCATATTTACACCCTTCAGGGGTACAAGGAACAGCGTCTAGTCATATTTACACCCTTCAGGGGTACAAGGAACAGCGTCTAGTCATATTTACACCCTTCAGGGGTACAAGGAACAGTGTCTTCACCATATTTACACCCTTCAGGGGTACAAGGAACAGCGTCTTCACCATATTTACACCCTTCAGGGGTACAAGGAACAGCGTCTTCGCCATATTTGGCGGCTTCCGATAGTGGAAGAGATTAGAGCTTTAACTCTTGAGTGCGTAAAATTTAACCGTATATGGACCCTCTGTCACACTCTGAGTGCGGGTAGAATGTGCCATAGGCACTTGAATTAGTCCTCAAAAAGTCAAAGAAATCCCCAAGGTACTCAAAAATACTTCAAGAAATACAAAAAAAAATACTCAAAAATATACTCAAAATACTCAAAAATATACTCAAAAAAGTTAGTTGGAATACTCAAAGTATTGACAATGTCAAGTCAGAGTCATTTGATGCAATCAATTGCTTTTATTCACCTTATTTGTGTCCAGAGAAAAAGAAACATGGTTTCCCGTCAAAACAAACTGTACACATAAACTGCATGCCAGGTTGGCTACAGGTCCTCTCAGCTCCAGGTACAGCCCTACAATGACCCCTGGGCAGTGGCAGGTTTCCTGCTTATAAAGGCCAGGCCCCTCCCACTAGACCAAACCATCCCTGTCTGAAACTTACAAGTTACAACACAGTTTAGCCCATTATGTCCAAAGACAATATATATAATTCCCAAAATGGTATAAACACCATGCAGTCTAACACCTGGTCTATTGACCATATTACTCAAACAAGTATTCATATCATAACTCTTCTCTTTAAACAAAACCCACCGATGGTAATGGTATGGTCCACTCATGGACCAATCATGATCTCCCCCTCCATATAAGGCCGCCTGAGCCACTCCTCTGGTGCTTTGCCTCTGCCCAGAAGCCAGAATATACTGTGGTAAGTCTCCATAACATCTACACCACTCGCTGTAAGAAAAAAGCCCACAACATCATGGAAGACACCAGCCACCCCGCAAAAAACGCTACCAGAGCATCAAATCTCGTACCACCCGTCTCAGTAACAGTTTTAACTTTTTACCCCCAGGCAGTAAGGCTGCTGAACAGCTGACCTTGAACTGTATTGCACTTCACTTCACTTGCACTTTTCTTTTCCTGTTTTTTGTCTTTTCTTGCACTATAGATGTTTGTTTATGTCCTGTGTATGTAAGACTGAGAGTGCTCTGAGCAAAATAATTTTCATTGTATGTATACTCTGTATCTATACAAATGACAAATAAACCTGAACCTGAACCTGTAAACAAGAAACAAAAGTCATAACCTTGATAATACATACAATGGTAAATAATAAAGAAAGAAATAACAATATATTTGGAAAACAGCACAGGAACAATGTTAATACCAGTTTTTAGTGTGTGCACTCACCAAACTAATGAACAATTAAGGCCCCTGGCTGTTGTGTCATGGTGTATTGTAGTGGAGTGTTATGAGTGTGATGTGCCGTTAGTGGCAGGGTGAACTGCCACCAGTGTTGTTTTCGTCGACTAAAACTAAGATGAAAAATGTTCGTCGACTACCTTTTTTCACTGACTAAAACTAAATAAAAACGAATCTATGATGACTAAAACCAAGACTAAATATACTGACAATTTCGTCAACAAATAAAAACTAGACTAAAATGTTAGTAAGGGACTAGTGGACAAGAGTTCCAGTTTTATGCTGGGTTGCATGCTGAAATATGAAATATGTCATTACAACGACATCAAGGCCTGTCAAACCACATTTTAGTCGACTAAATCAACTGTATATTTAGTCGACTGAAATTGTATGACATTTAGTCGACTGAAACTAGACTAAACACTAGAACATTCCAGGTGACTAAAATGTGACTAAAACTAAGTGAAAACTATTCAAGAGACTATGGACTAAAACTAAAATAGAAATTTGCTGCCAAAAACAACACTGCTGCCATGCCACAACCCTCTTCAAGAGTTACATCATTGTTTACCTCCTTTATGATGAATTCCTATGTTCTGTTCTTTGGATATATAATAATAATAATAATAATGACAATCTTTATTGTCCCGAAGGATATTCATCTTCAAAGGTCTGTTCAACACCAACAACAAAAGCAGCACACAGTACAGAAAGGCAGGGAAGCTGGAAGTACCCTCACTAAAAACGCCGGGACAACAACGCTCCACACGTCCCAAACTCTTCTCCCTTCTGGCTCCAAAACTGTGGAATGCACTTCCCATTGCAGTCAGAACTGCAGCATCACTCCCAATCTTCCGCCGTAGTCTGAAAACCCACCTTTTCAGACTCCATCATGGCCCATAGCACTTACCCTACCCCCTTAGATAACATTTCTGTAGACTTAGATAGTATTTGATACAGACTTATAGCATGTTATGTAGACAGCACTATAATTGCATTGTATATAGTCATAGCACGCCATAGTACATATGTATACCATAGTAGTATAGATATATAGTTTATATGTATAGTCTCATAATATAGATATTCCACTGTTACTTTCTTAGCTTACGCATGTTTCATGATAAATGCTTTTTTGTGATGTATTCCCATGCTTTTTGTTCTTGCTTAATGTAAGTCGCTCTGGATTAAGAGAGTCTGCTAAATGCCTAAATTGTAAATTGTAAATTGTAGAAACAACATAACACCAAGACGATACAAAACCAAACATCATGAGTTCCCCACTGTGTACAGAAACCATCCTATCGGCGGGCCAGTTTGTATAGAAGTGTCTATTTGTATACGTCTCTAAATGTTTTGATGAATTGAACATGGTGGACCCTCTTGTAAACAAGTGTAATGCTTTATTGGGTCGTCCAACTCACAGTTAACAGTCTTTGTATCGAGTTTGTGCTTGAATTTCAACAAGCCGTGTAGCTGCTTTTTTTTTGGCATCCCAAGTTGTTGGAAGCCTCTTACAACCAAACTGTGTACGTGTCCACACACACACACACACACACACACACACACACACACACACACACACACACACACACACACACACACGAGGCGTGCACAGCAGGAGCTTAAGCAGCTTACATTTCTAAATACTGTAGTGGGAGTAAAAGGTAAAACATTTGGATCCGAGACCAAAGTGAAGTAAAAGTGAAGAACGAACAGAAAGAACAAACAGGCCTATACCTCAGAATTGTACTCGAGTAGAAGTACTTATTTATTATGCATTTGGACGCACGGACCCCGATGACCTTTAGCCTCTCTGACCCAAAACTACAAATGTTTTGTTGTTGTTGCATAAGATTGTGTCCACAATTCCGCATGCTGTATTGATGTGGTACCATAGTGGGAGAGATAACAGGATAAAAGTTGATCAAAATAACAATTATTCTACATTCTCTAATTCTGTAGACTTCTTGAAAAATTAAGTAATACAACATATTTGACTTTTGAATTGAATTGAAATATTTATTAAACAGTTTGCAGAATTACAGTACATTTCAAGCACAACTCAATACAAAGACTGTCAACTGTGAGTGGACGACCCAATTAAGCATTACACTTGTTTACAAGAGGGTCCACCATGTTCAATTCATCAAAACATTTAGAGACTTCTCTATATAGTCAAAGAACAGAACAGGAATTCATCATAGCGTTGAGAGCGTCTGCTAAATGCCTAAATTGTAAATTGTTAAAAAATGTTCAAGAGTCCAGAAACTTTTAATTTGTGTGAATTTCAGCCTCTGTGGGGGGTATTTATATGCAAATATCATGACCAATGGCATTGAAATGGCATTGCAATGAACATCACTGATGACGTTTAGGTGAAAAATGAACAGAAAAAAAAAAAGTTAAGTAATTAATTAAAATATAACTTGTTGCTATAAAGCAACGCTGGGTCTTAGAGGGTTAAAGCTCTAATAAGGGTCCATTTGGTTACCAACTACCCCTCATTTAGCTGTGTGGAGACCACCTGTAGAACCCCATCAAGATAAGGAACTAACCGTGGCAAAAATGACCATTTTTGTCATGGGCAAAAAAACTTTCATAATAGCAGTTTGCAATGCTCATCACGTGTTTTCGCTCATGGAGTTTCCGGTGGCTCGGATCGGTGAAACTCCTCCCACACTGTCCTTCATCCACACCGCACGTAAACAGTTTATGATCTCCGGCGATGACGTGAACGGCCTTGTGGAGTTCCAGGCGATGTGACTGACCGAACGCTTTCCCGCACACGTCACACTGAAAGGGTTTCTCCCCGGTGTGGAGCCTCTGGTGCTTGTGGAGGTTGGGCATGGTGGTGAAGTGCTGTCCGCACTGAGCACATCCGTAGGGCTTCTCCCCGTCGTAAATCAGCTGGTGTGTTTTGAGCGCCGAGACGCTCGGAAAGTACTTCCCACACTGATCGCAGCAGTGGTGTTTTCTCCTCAACGAGCATGTCTGTCCACTCGCCGCTGGTAGGACAGGAAAGACAGGCTGATGACAAGACGCTGGATTGGGAACAAATAGAAAGGAAAGGTGGTTGATATAGGAAGAAAGACATTTCTCCATGAAACCAGTGTTGTTTTCGTCGACTAAAACTAAGACGAAAAATGTTCGTCGACTACCTTTTTTCACTGACTAAAACTAAATGGAAACTAAATGAAAACTAAGCTATGATGACTAAAACTAAGACTAAATATATCGACAATTTAGTCATGAAATAAAAACGAGACAAAAATGTTATAAAGGGACTAGTGGACAAGAGATCCAGTAGAAGTCATTTTACACTTGGTACACTGGTACAGTATAATGTGACATACCTTGGTTGCTGTTGTCCTGATCGTGCTCAGCAGAGTTGAGGCCGGTAGAGTTCATCTTCACCTGAAGTCTGGATATGTGATCAGAGATGACTGAGATATCCTGGAGGTGTTGTGGAGAAAATGACAACAGAGCAGCTCCTCTTATACGAGAGAGTCAAAGTGTTTGAACGATTGGGCCAATGAGAACAATAGAACAATCTCCCCCATTAATCAAAATTTAACATAGGGCTACTGTGCTCCACCCCCCCTCCCCCCTAGACATGCTTCTAATACAAAGAGTGGTAACAAAAGCACCCGTTTATGACATGAATTGCTCAGTTAGTTGTAATTGTGTAGTTCTATAATTGAACCTAACTCTATTCAATGGATATAATTATAGTGACAATTTACAAAGTGCTTTCCAGTACGTGGAATATAAAAAGGCAATACATCAGTTTAGAGGAACTTAACTGGAATAAAACAGCAGCAATAAAACGTTACAGCAGTAGAACAGAAGAAATAAAATAAAACAATACCACATAGTGAAGGCAATACAATAAATCTATAGGGGAAAGCCTGTGTGAATAGGTGAGTCACTGAGGTTGCATCCCTCAGGTTCTGGGGTAGGGCATTCCACAAGAATACCGGAAGACTCGCCCCGGTGCTTGCCCGTTTTTCCTCCCGGAATTTTCCCCAGTGAGGGGGATAACTTTGTAATATGCTATTGGCTGTTTGTATTCTTTTTGGAAAAATATAAAAAGATACTCCTGTAGAAAGGCTATATTATTTTACTTATATTGACCCTATAAACAATTTAGTATTATTTAGTATATGTAAGGTTTTGCCGACTCAAATGGTACCTCGTCAGATAATCCCCACATATCCCATCCCACAACAACTTCTGTGAACAGACTTCACTGTACTAGCTTTTCATAAATTATATTTGTCTGCTGTAATGAGAGTTTATAGTTAGAGAAATTCAAAGTCCAGCCGTCTGCTGTCCAGCCTCTCCCACCCCTCACTGGGGAAAATTCTGGGAGGAAAACAGAAACGGGGCGAGTCATCTTGTTACCTTCCACAAGTATGGAGCCATGCCTGCGAACGCCCTACCCACCGATCTGAGGGTATGTGGTGGGTTGTACGGCTTTAGTTCAAACCCTGAGGGCTCCCCCAGAGTTAGTGTGTAAGTGTCCTTGAGCAAGACACTGAACCCCTACTTGCTCCCGATGTGTTGGTTGGTACCTTGCATGGTTTCCGCTGCCATCGGTGTGTGAATGTGTGTGTGAATGGGTGAATGTAATGCACAATCTCTGTAAAGCACCTTGGATAAAGGCGCTATATAAATGCACCATTTACCATTTAGCATGGCCGAGATATAGGTAGGGGCCCTAGGCCTCGCACAGCTTTAAAAGTTTTTCTAAGGTGGACAATTATATAGCAACAAGAAACACAGCTCAAAACACAAAAGTATCAGAGGCACGATCAAGGTTCAAGTTTATTTAGTGTCCCCGAAGGGCAAATTGGGTTGCAGCATAGAGTAGTACATTAAACAATGAAACAGTACAAATAAACAAACAGTTCACATAGCAGATACCAGAGTAAAAGGTGCACACAACCATTAAAGTGCAGGCGTTAAAGTGCTATGCGATAGGTCATAAAAGTGCATGTTGTGCATAGACATTATAGGCACGAGATAATACAGTAAAAAGTGAAAAGTGCTTATCATAAGGTTATCTCCTAGATCTACCCACAGCAGAGTTCAGTGTGTGAATAGAGACAGGGACAAAGGAATGTTTGTGCCTGTTTTTTGTGGCACAATAAGGGGCTCGCAAGCGAAGGCCGGATGGGAGAAGGATGTACTCTCCGTGTAGAGGCTGAGCAGCATCAGTTCGGATACACAGAGCTTTGTTAAGCACCTGTTTCTTAAAGATCTAGTCTAGGCCGTTCATTTGTGAGCCAATCATTTTTTGAGGCCACTTTTACAATTTTCCCTATAGGGATTTTTTGTCTCTGATGCACAGATTGCCATAGCAACAGATAATGGAGAAAGAAATGACGGTGTGTATAGGCACTGTAAAACAGTTTCACCAGAGTCTTGTCGACATTGAACTTAGCCAATTTCCCTTAGGCAGTACAGGCGTTGTTGACCTTTTTTTATACATGCCATCAGTATTTAGGTTTGTCATCAATAATTGTGCCTAGATAGTTACAATATCTACAGTCTGTCCGTTGACAACACTCTGCTGGAGGGATTGTGGGGAACGTCTAAAATCTATGCATTTTTCACCCCTGTGTCAATCATCTAATGTGATCCTGGGCTCTACACACCCTCCGCCAACCTGGGGAGAGCAACGGACTTGAACTCATGCTTCCTTCATGCCCGAGTGTCCAAGTTGCTCCTTTACACCTGACAGGGGGGAGTTTCCCTGCTTGGACGTAGCCCGTGGAAGGAACACGTTATTCCAACCAGTTCCTTTCCCCTCCATCAGGCGCCCCGGCTGGCCAGGGGGAGGCAGTTTAGAGACCAGGATTACTGCATGTTTTTTGTGAGGGTACCTACCCTAGGGGACACGGGGAGAACATGTGAGGGTACCTACCCTAGGGGACACAGGGAGAGAACATGTGAGGGTACCTACCCTAGGGGACACGGGGAGAACATGTGAGGGTACCTACCTAGTGGACATGGGGAGAACATGCAAACTCCACACAGAAAGGCCCTTTCGCCAACCCCGCCTTCGGGTATGGGCACTGATGACACGGAGGAGGAAACACGCCGCCAGCACCCACAGCGTCCCGCGCGGGAATCGAACCCAGGACCTTCTAGCTGTGAGGCGACAGCACTACCAGCTGTGGATGAATCTATTTTGTAAATGGCCAACACAATCGTTGGTATAAAGAATGTAAAGAAAGGCGATGGATCTATTTTGTAAATGGCCAACACAATCGTTGGTATAAAGAATGTAAAGAAAGGCGATGGATCTATTTTGGAAACGGCCAACACAATCGTTGGTATAAAGAATGTAAATAAAGGCGATGGATCTATTTTGGAAATGGCCAACACAATCGTTGGTATAAAGAATGTAAATAAAGGCAGATGAAACACAACCCTTGCATGAGTTGTCCCCACTGCTCTAATGTCTCACAGACTAAATCGTTTTATTGACTTCAAAACACAGAAAATCTATAAGATTAACAACTTTATAACTGTAATACTATACCCACATCATATACCGCCTGACATGTACCTGTCCTAATATCTTTTATGTAGGCAGGACAAAGCGCCGCCTCCGTGATAGATTGGCTGAATATAAATATGCTATCCGCATCAACAATATGAATTATCCTATACACTTCATCCAATGCCATAACAGCCATAACATCCAAGCCGATCTACAAGCGCACAGCTTGTAGATCGGCTATTTTCAGCAAGTGTAAAAACACTCATTACGACGGCATAAAGGCCTGACAAAATACATTTTAGTCGACTAAATCAACTGTAGATTTAGTCAACTAAAATCTCATGACATTTAGTCGACTAAAACTAGACTAACACTAACGCATTCCAGGTGACTAAAATGTGACTAAAACTAAATGAAAACTATATATTCAACTCTGACAGTTGTCACAGTGATTGATGTCTTCTTCTGATGTATTCATTCATTGATCAGAGAGAACGCTACCATTTAATGTCCCAATCAATCAACTCAGTGCTCAGCTCATCGTTACAACAACCTCTTTGAAGTACATCAATTAAAGTGATCAATTAATTAAGTGATCCGGCAGAATTCCCCTCCTCCCCCAACAGACAGAAACTGCAATGGATGAAGAGGGGGGGGGGGGGGGGGGGGGTATTATATGCTCAAAGTTAGCTAGTTCACCTTTAATGTATTGGGCTGTCAAATGATTACATTTTTTTAATCAGATTAATCTCAGTTTAAAAAATAATCAATCTACCATGACTAAAACCAAGACTAAATATAATATACAATTTAGTCAACAAATAAAAAACTAGACTAAAATGTTAAGAAGGGACTAGTGGACAAGAGATCCAGTAAAGTAAATCATTTTACAATTAGTTGCATGCTGAAATAGCCGATCTACAAGCTCACAACGTGTCACAGCACAACACGTTGTGAGCTTGTGGATCGGCTATTTTCTAGACTGACACTAAAACATTCCGGGCAGTGTTGTTTTCGTCGACTAAAACTAAGACGAAAAATGTTCGTCGACTACCTTTTTCCACTGAAGAAAACTAAATGGAAACTAAATTAAAACTAAGCTATGATGACTAAAACTAAGACTAAATATACTGACAATTTCGTCAACAAATAATAACTAGACTAAAATGTTAGGAAGGGACTAGTGGACAAGAGATCCAGTATAAGTCATTTTACATTGGGTTGCATGCTGAAAATAGCTGATCTACAAGAGCACAACACGTCGCAGCGCTTGTAGATCGAGAAGTGTAAAAACAGTCCTTACGACGGCATCAAGGCCCGCCAAAATACATTTTAGTCGACTAAATCAACTGTAGATTTAGTCGACTAAAATCTCATGACATTTAGTCGACTAAAACTAGACTAACACTAACGCATTCCAGGTGACTAAAATATGACTAAAACTAAATGAAAACTATTCAAGAGACTATGACCCATCCACCCCTCCCTCCCCCCTCTGACAGGTGTCACAGTGATTGATGTCTTCTTCTGATGCATTCATTCATTGATCAGAGAGAACGCTACCATTTAATGTCCCAATCAATCAACTCAGTGCTCAGCTCATCGTTACAACAACCTCTTTGAAGTACATCAATTAAGTGATCAATGAATTAAGTGATCCGGCAGAATTCCCCTCCTCCCCCCATAGACAGAAACTGCAATGGATGAAGAGGGGGGGGGGGGTATTATATGCTCAAAGTTAGCTAGTTCACCTTTAAATGTCTGAACACACCAGTGTTGTTTTTGGCAGCATTTTTTTATTTTAGTTTTAGTCATAGTCTTTTGAATAGTTTTCCTTTAGTCTTAGTCACGTTTAGTCACCTGGAATGTCTTAGTGTTAGTCTAGTTTTAGTCAACTAAATCTAGAGGTGATTTAGTCGACTAAAATGTGTTTTGGTGGGCCTTGATGCCGTCCTAATGAGTGTTTTTACACTTGCTGAAAATAGCCGATCTACGAGCTTGTAGATCAGCTATTTTCAGCATGCAACCAAGAGTAAAATGACTTATAGTGGATCTTGTACACTAGTCCCTTCCTAACATTTAGTCTAGTTTTTATTTGTCGACGAAATTGTCAGTATATTTAGTCTTAGTTTTAGTCATCATAGATTCGTTTTTATTTTGTTTTTATTTAGTTTTAGTCAGTGGAAAAAGGTAGTCGACGAACATTTTTCCTCTTAGTTTTAGTCGACGAAAACAACACTAATTTAAACGCCATCGATAATGTAAAAACACAAACAGAATGAGATGATGTTTACGATGATACGAGCGCCCCTCACTTCATTTTAACTTTTAACCAAGTATTAAAAATGCTTCTGACAAAAAAACGAGCTAACTCACCATTGGACCCTCAAACTGTCTGCTAAAGTGGCTAACTCTCCCTCCCCTCTCATGCAAGTATATCTGACAGTATATCAACTCACGATAACAGGCAAGTATTGCTATGTTTTAAAATACTAGTCCTTACCCGTTGTGAGATATTTGCCCCCCCCCCCCCCCCCTTGTGGCCGTGGGGGGTACTGCGCCTGGGTGCGTTTGTAAATGACTAATAAATTCATTAATAATCATTAATGTGTGAAATTCGTTACGCCCTCCATATTCAGATGGTCAATGCCTGTGTGGAAAGTGGGAATGATTGGTGCAGGCAGTAAGGAGCTACGGCCAGGGCCGGATCTACCATATGGGCACTTTGGGCACGTGCCCAGGGGCACCAGGGGCCCCTCAAAAAAAAAATTATATATATATATTTTAGTTCCACAGATAATTTCCCTGCTAATCCGAATGAAATAAATGGTGTCTAAAAATATTTGTGTTTTATTGTTGGTGAGAAGGGCAGCTGAAAAGTGAAATTGTGTCTAAAGCAGCAACAATGCGCTAGATTGGCTGTCACTCTGGGGGGGGTAGGCGACCGGAAATAGGCCAATATAACGGCATAAAACTGCCCCAAAACGGCTACAAAACAGCAAAGAAATTGGGTGCGCGTGAAGGGGGGCCCTTCGAGCTTCAGTGCCCAGGGGCCCTCAGAGGTGTTAATCCGGCCCTGGCTACGGCAGTGTTTCTGACACACAGACACACAGACCCACAGACACACAGACACACAGACACACAGACACACACACAGACACACACACACACACACTCAGACATTGTTAGAATTATAGTATGATGATGATGATGATAAGGTTTTCTTAATTTACTGAAAAAGAACACGCACGCATGCACGAACGCACGCACGCACGTCTCTCTGTTTCTAGCACAACAGCACCACTTTTGCCCCTACTGGTATACCCTAAAAATACAGATAGGGATGGACAGACATAAATGCTCAAAAATGTCCTGAATCATCACTCACCTTTCTCGGAGGCGGGGGCCAAGTCGATGAAACTCTGGCACGCCTCACCTGTAAATGGCAGTAAAAAACAGAGTTATAGTCACGACACAGTGCAGGATTATATATTAGTCACTGGTGTCACGGCTCAGCAATATTATTATACTGTACACTCCTCTACACTCTGGTGTCTAGCCCATTCTGAACGGGAACCCATTTTGGTGTTAGCATCATGCTATGCTTTAGCTATTGAAAAATAGCAGATCTACAAGCTCATATGAGCTTGTAGATCTGCTATTTTGTTTTAAATCGAAGAACAACTGACATTTTTAGAATCTGATCTCTTGTCAGAATGGGTTAATCAGACCAGTGTGTGTCCAGTGGAAACCTCGTATGAATCTGATCTCAGGTCAGAATCGGTTAAACAATAAAGGTGAGGTGTTTGGGTCCATCTGTGTTCAGTTGGAAGCAAGTTACATTCATGTGTCTGACTTATTACCTAACATTGCAAAACGTCAAGCCTATACTTACTACATACTACTAGTATGTAGTACTACATACTACATTTTGGTGTTAGCATCATGTCATGCTTCAGCTATTGAAAATAGTGGTGCAACCACTCCAAGGAACAGCAATGTCCGTGTTCACCCACCTATGTGTTGGTTCACCTATGTGACGTTAATGAGCACCAGTATTATATGACTATGAGTACCAGTAGGGGCGCTGTTGTGCCAGAAACAGAGAGAGAGACAGTGCTGCACTGTTGCCTGCTAATGAGAGAGAGAGAGAGAGAGAGAGAGAGAGAGAGAGAGAGGGGAGTTGCACCACTCAGTTCACACGGGTGTGATTTTTTAAATAACCACTAAGACGCCCTGAGTAAGACGCCCCCTCGTAGCGTGGCACTTGTAGGTCTGCTATTTTTAGAAAAATCGTTAAAATGTGGCAAATCTGTGAATATATATTCTTTCAGAGCGAACGTTTTGAACTCAAATCTTTGCTTCTGGGGGGGGGGGGGGGGGGGGGTCCCTGGAACTACATATTTTCAGATGACAATGTTTGAGAACCACTGACACAGAAACATGAGGTTTTTTCAGAAAACTGTCAGGATTTAGAAGACATTTTGTAGAATCGTCCTCAGCCAGGTCTGAAGGGGTTAAATCCTACCAGACTCGGTCATAGGTCATTGTTGGCAGGAAGGATTGACCTTTGACCCCTGCAGACACGCGCCACTATTTCTGTCATCCGTGCAGTGGTGGAAAGCAACTGAGTACTTTTACTTAAGTACTGTATACTTAAGTACAATTTTGAGGTATTTGTACTTTACTTGAGTATTTCCAATTTCCAATACTTTTACTTCTACTCCACTATACATGCTACATCTCGGATACAAATATTCCTATTTCTACTCCACAACATTTTTTTGGAAAACTTTAGTCTAGATTCAGACCAAAATTCAGACCATATACTGTACATTTCGGCCATTTGAAAATAGCAGATCTGCAAGCTCACAATGCGCTGCGATGCGAAGCATTGTGAGCTTGTAGATCTGCTATTTTCAAATGATTTTTTTTTATATACATTTGAAAACAGGAAAACATTCTGCACAAGGAGTACCTTTACTCTTGGTATACTTGTTAATTTTGAATTCCCGACTTTTACTTTCTATTATTTTCTATAGTATTTCTATTTTTGCAGTATTGGTGTACTTTTACTTAAGTAAAATGTGAGTCCTGTGTTTCCGACACTGCTGTCATGTGTCCAGCTTGGATTACATTTGTCGTAAATGGTATGAACTCTAATCAGGTAGAGAGAATGTGGCAAAAGCTGTTTTAAAGGGAAAACTCATTAAGGACGAACGTTACATAATGTTCATAAACTGAGCTCTCTCTCTCTCTCTCTCTCTCTCTCTCGTCTCACGCAGGCAGACCCTTGGAATAGACGGAGATAGATGTGATTAAATTGACCTCATCAAAGCTCTAGACTTGGCAAAGTGGAAGCTTCATATTACTGAGTGTAGCTGTACAGGTTCAATGGAATGTCCACGCATCATACAGATGTCTTATTTTGGTTTTATTTAGGCATGATACTCCTCTTGAAAGTCACCAAGACACCGTGAAAACTATAATAAAGAAAAAAAGACATTTTGTTCACGTTTTTGAGTCCATACACAAGGAAGCAGAGTCCTCTAGTTATAGTGAGACACATGTGAGTCCAACTTGTCAATAAAGTCTGCAGTTCCACATTTACAGCAATGTACAACACACCACAATAAAGAAGAACACATAATAAAGAATATGTACAGTGTGGACCTTTGAACCATGTGCAGATTGATTAATATCGTCTCTCTCTGACGTTCCCAAAACGTTCCCAACTTCTCTCCAGGATCTCCTCTGACCTCTGACCCCTTACTGACAGGTGACGTCATGTGAGTCACGTGACACTCTGATCATGTGACTCCCTTCCAAAGGGTGCATATTTACCTTGTGATATATATAACCTTTTAACATATGAATAAATTACATTTATTCATAACAAAATCAACCTTTTAGTATGATCATAAACGTTGCACACAAAATAACATATATTTAATATTACTTATACATGTATTTATAACTGAAACCACTGTCTCCCGTTCTCCACACTGAGCCTTTCCGGCGTATATACGCGTTGAACGCATTTAGACCTGACGTCGAAATTTAAAAAAAAAAAAGTATTCTAAATCCTGACAGTTTTCTGAAAAACCTCCTCATGTTTCTATGTCAGTGGTTCTCAATATTTCAGGTCAAAGGACCCCAGAAATATAATGTAATTGGCCGTCGACCCCCCCATCTGAAAATGTTGTTCCAGGGACCGGCCCCCGAAGCAAAGATTTGAATTCAAAACGTTCGCTGTGAAAGAATATATATATATATACATACATACCGGTATTCAAAGATTTGTGCCACAAGATAAAATAAAATAAAAAAGCAGACCTACAAGCTCGTAGCGCGGCACTCGGTACCGCACTATGAGCTTGTAGATCTGCTGAAAGGGGTTCCCGCTCAGAATGGGTTAAACCCAATGTTGAACTATAGCACACCTCACACACAACATGCCATACCAAAATACTTACTGCTACAAATACAGTGCTGCACAATTAATCGAGAAAAAAAAGGTCGCAATCTAGATTACGTCGCAATCTCAATTCCTCCATTTGAGCAAGTATTGTGCAGCACTAGTAGTTATGGCTGTCCAATTAATTTTTTGTTACTCTCATGTTTTTGCTACGAGAGAGACTTTAAGGCCCAATTAAACCACACCAATGCAACTACTCGCAACCATTATCCCCAATGGCAGTTGCAAGGAGTTACATTATCGGTGCGACATATGCCTTAAAAACCGACTAATTGCGAGGAGTTGCTACTGGTGTAGCCTCGGAAACCCAGACGTTTTTATTTCCAGGGAGAGAAAAAAAAGTCTGGGACCGATCGAGTCCACTTCCATTCGGCATATCGCGCAAACGTCGATCACTGATTTCTGATCGTCTGCACCTTTGTTAAATTGACGCACACACGTACACACACACACACACACACACACACACACACACACACACACACACACACACACACACACACACACACACACACACACACACACACACACACACACACACACACACACACACACACACACACACACACACACACACACACACACACACTCCTCTCTCTCTCTCTCTGTCGCTCTAATTAATTAGTCTCATGTCGCACAGCTGCGTCTAGATGCCTATGCCATAGAAAGAATAGGTTACTGACATAGAAAGCAGAGGTGGACCCCAGGCTACTGACATAGAAAGCAGAGGTGGACCCCAGGCTACTGACATAGAAAGCAGAGGTGGACCCCAGGCTACTGACATAGAAAGCAGAGGTGGACCCCAGGCTACTGACATAGAAAGCAGAGGTGGACCCCAGGCTACAACTGGTGTGGTTTGGGCTTAAGAGAGGTTTAAGTGGAGCGCTTTGATGTTGTCCGTTTAAAGCAGGGGGGGGGGGGGCAGTTTAGAAGCCACAAAGGAAATCGGGACTTCCTGAAAGTTCATATAATGGCCTGTTGTGGCGCTGTCATTGGGCCCAAAAAAACCCATAGCCCCATAGAGGTCCATGTATTTGGGCCCAACTTCACCTAGACTGTATTACCTTAATAAACATGGTCATGAATACTTTCTGCTTCCAGTCACTAGTTTAAAGTCTAATTTCTCATAATATTCTTTTTGGAAAATTAATAAATTATGGTTCCATTTATTTAAAAAAATTACCATAACGTCCCGTATATTCTGAGGGGCGTGGCTACCGTTACAGTCTATGATCGGGAGCCACACCCCCCGTTCGAGTCAAAATAAAAACCAACTAAGAAGAAGGGGGGAAGTCCCGCCCTCGTTGTCTGGGCCAGCCAATGGGCCAGCTGGGCCAAAACGGATCTACAAAGATGGCGACTTACAGTTCAAGGACTGACAGGCTTCATTTTACGTCCATATCAGACCCGGAGAACGCTTTGTCCATATTTTTTACAGTCTATGGTTTAAAGCCACAGTAGTTGTGGCTCCAGGCGCCACATTTTAAATGTAGTTAATGTTCAGCAACTAGACTAAAGTTATGGCTATGGTGGAAGGAAAACTACAACTACAGACTAAAGTTATGGCTATGGTGGAAGGAAAACTACAACTACAGACTAAAGTTATGGCTATGGTGGAAGGAAAAATCGAGGTTCACATTTTGAGCAAGAATGGTGCAGCACTAACCACAAAGAGGTAAGTATGAATTATTGATTCTGGGATATTTAAAATGGGGACATACTGTATACGTTAAAACATTCTGGAGTTGGGCGTTGAAATCAGGTTGGTAACATCACTGCACTGTGTAGTGTCACACCACTTAAAACTGTGTGTGTGTGTGTGTGTGTGTGTGTGTGTGTGTGTGTGTGTGTGTGTGTGTGTGTGTGTGTGTGTGTGTGTGTGTGTGTGTGTGTGTGTGTGTGTGTGTGTGTGTGTGTGTGTGTGTGTGTGTGTGTGTGTGTGTGTGTGTGTATATATTTTTTAGAACTGTGTTGAAAATAATAAAAACTAAAATGTTAGGAAGGGACTAGTGGACAAGAGATCCAGTACAAGTCATTTTACACTTGGCTGCATGCTGAAAATAGCCGATCTACAAGCGCACAAATACAAAGACAAAATACATTTTTAGTCGACTAAATCAACCGTAGATTTAGTCGACTAAAATCACATGACATTTAGTCGACTAAAACTAGACTAAAACACTAAAACATCCCAGGTGACTAAAATGTCACTAAACCTAATGATGAAACTATTCAAAAGACTATGACTGTAGGAGAAAACTTCTCGCACACCTAGAAATCAGGTGTATGCACAGGTGCGTAGGCCAGTGGACATCTATGAAAGCAATAAGGTACACCCGCACACTGTATCTCCTCGGTACACGAGTATTGTGTTATTTAATGAGTTTAAAGACAATGACTGAAACTAAAATCTAAATAATTTGCTGCCAAAAACACTGATTTAGAATCATTAAGTGCGGACTAGGGATCTGGCTAGCGAGACGGGAGCAAAGCTGCGTGGGATTTATCTTTGTAAGTTGATCTGTTAATGTCTAAATATAGTACAGTACTGCATAGAATTAAATATGCAACAAACAGTCTTCCTACCATATGCAACATTCCCATTACACGCTATACAATCTAATAATAATTATAACCTAACCACATCTCTGTCTGTCTGTCTGTCTGTCTGTCTGTCTGAGAGAGAGAGAGAGAGAGACAGAGAGACACGCACGCACACACTTTCGAAAATAGCAAATCTACAAGCTCACAATGTGTCACATCCAGACGTATACAGTGTGAGCTTATAGATCTGATATTTTGAAATGGCCGAAATATAGCCATTATATAGGGCTGAAGTGGGTAATGGATATAGGGGTGTAAAAATATAGAAACTGCATCGAAAAAGCAATTTTAATTTAAAGAATCAAAAGTATATCGAGTATGTAAACAGCAGCATTGACTTTATCGAACCGTATTGCAATGCAATTAATGGATGGTATCAATAAGTAGGCCTACCTGTTGTGTGTTGTATTTAGCAATACTAGACCTGAACATGCCCATCGGCCACCGGCCTACTTGAGAACGATGCAACTTGGGAACCTAATAATACCCGTTGTCAACTTGTCATATAGCACCCGTTCTAACTGTGTGTCTGTCTGTCTGTGTCCCACATGGAGCTGTCTGTCTGTCTGTCTGTCTGTCTGTCTGTCTGTGTCCCACATGGAGATCTCTGTATCTGTCTGTCTGTGTCCCACATGGAGATCTCTGTATCTGTCTGTCTGTGTCCCACATGGAGATCTCTGTATCTGTCTGTCTGTGTCCCACATGGAGATCTCTGTATCTGTCTGTCTGTGTCCCACATGGAGATCTCTCTGTCTGTCTGTCTGTGTCCCACATGGAGATCTCTGTATCTGTCTGTCTGTGTCCCACATGGAGATCTCTCTGTCTGTCTGTCTTTGTCCCACATGGAGATCTCTGTATCTGTCTGTCTGTCTGTCTGTCTGTCTGTCTGTCTCCCACATGGAGATATCTGTATCTGCCTGTCTGTCTGTCTGTCTGTCTGTGTCCCACATGGAGATCTCTGTGTCTGTCTGTCTGTCTGTCTGTCTGTCTGTCTGTCTGTCTGTCTGTCTGTCTGTCTGTCTGTCTGTCTGTCTGTCTGTCTGTCTGTCTGTCTGTCTGTCTGTCTGTCTGTCCCACATGGAGATCTCTGTATCTGTCTGTGTGTGAAGAAGACTGTGAGAAGTGGACTGGTTAAGTAGGCTAATCAATTGTCAGCTGTGGGGTTGCCATGGCAATCAATTGGCTGAAGGCAGAGGCTGGAAATTGCACAGGTGAGGGGACTTTGGCTGATTAGGCCCACTGGCAGAGCCTGACTATAGAGCCTTTTGTGGTGGTTCTGGAGTACCGTGGGTCCGACAGACTCGATACCGGGCACTGCACTCCCTGCGGGGGCGTGGAACGTGTGTGTCGAATGTGAAGTCGGTGGGGCGAACGGTTCTCGAGTTACGTGCATTACAACCGCACACACACACACACACACACACACACACACACACACACACACACACGCATGCATGACGTACACATACACACACACACACACACACACACACACACACACGCATGCATGACGCACACACACACACACACACACACACACACACACACACACACACACACACACACACACACACACACACACACACACACACACACACACACACAGACACACACGCATGCATGACGCACACACACACACACACACACACACACACACACACACACACACACACGTGGCACATTTATAGTAGGATTAAGAAGAAAAAATAAAAAGGGGGGTTTAATTACTTTTCCATCCAATATGGCTACACTCTATCGATATACAGTATGTGTGTGTTCTCTGAAGAAAACAAATTAGAAATACTCAAATAAAGTAGGCTACAAATATGTTAATAACTCACGATTGTACTCATAAGTACAGTACTTAGGTAAATAAGGGGTGGCTGTGGCTCAGGAGGTAGAGCAGGTCGTCCTTGGATCAGCGGTTCGAAATCCCGGCTCCTCCTCCTGTCCACATGTGGAAGTGTCCTTGGGCAAGACACTGAACCCCACCCTGCCTCCAATGAGTTGGTCGGTGTGAGCTCTTCGGTGGAACCTTCACCTCCCAATGTATGAATGAATGAACCTTCACCTCCCAATGTATGAATGAATGAACCTTCACCTCCCAACGTATGAATGAATGAACCTTCACCTCCCAATGTATGAATGAATGAACCTTCACCTCCCAACGTATGAATGAATGAACCTTCACCTCCCAACGTATGAATGAATGAACCTTCACCTCCCAATATATGAATGAATGAACCTTCACCTCCCAACGTATGAATGAATGAACCTTCACCTCCCAATGTATGAATGAATGAACCTTCACCTCCCAACGTATGAATGAATTAACCTTCACCTCCCAATGTATGAATGAATGAACCTTCACCTCCCAACGTATGAATGAATGAACCTTCACCTCCCAACGTATGAATGAATGAACCTTCACCTCCCAACGTATGAATGAATGAACCTTCACCTCCCAACGTATGAATGAATGAACCTTCACCTCCCAACGTATGAATGAATTAACCTTCACCTCCCAACGTATGAATGAATGAACCTTCACCTCCCAATATATTAATGAATGAACCTTCACCTCCCAACGTATGAATGAATTAACCTTCACCTCCCAATGTATGAATGAATGAACCTTCACCTCCCAATGCATGAATGAATGAACCTTCACCTCCCAATGTATGAATGAATGAACCGTTGTAAAGCGATTTGAGCACTATAAAAATGCAATTCATTAAATGTAATTTCCCACCGCTGTGGGCTATTGTGCGCCTCAGGCTTCTTTTATGGTGACAATGATGATTGCAGAGGCAGAACCTTTAGCTCACCATTACAAACCCCTCAGCACCATTTAAGACATAACAGCTTATAGGCTTAGTGCTTCTCAACCAGTGGTCCGGGGACCACCAGTGGTCCTTGAGGGGGTTCCAGCCGGTCCCCCCAGCTAAATGATGGAGAGCTGGTAAACAAATGGACCCTTATAGATCTTTATAGCTCTCAAGGGTTAAATTATTGTTGATCTCCATTACTTCATTTACAAGCTACTACTATTTTGATCAACGTTTGCCTGTTCTTTTTTTTGTAATTGGTACCAACATCAATAGGCCTACACAGCGAAACATATTTTTTTAGTTTTGGGTCTGAGACTAAATATCATCAAATGATCACTCTGTGTGGCTCAAACAGAGACTAAATATCATCAAATGATCACTCTGTGTGGCTCAAACAGAGACTAAATATCATCAACTGATCACTCTGTGTGGCTCAAACAGAGACTAAATATCATCAAATGATCACTCTGTGTGGCTCAAACAGAGACTAAATATCATCAAATGATCACTCTGTGTGGCTCAAACAGAGACTAAATATCATCAAATGATCACTCTGTGTGGCTCAAACAGAGACTAAATATCATCAAATGATCACTCTGTGTGGCTCAAACAGAGACTAAATATCATCACATGATCACTCTGTGTGGCTCAAACAGAGACTAAATATCATCAAATGATCACTCTGTGTGGCTCAAACAGAGACTAAATATCATCACATGATCACTCTGTGTGGCTCAAACAGAGACTAAATATCATCAAATGATCACTCTGTGTGGCTCAAACAGAGACTAAATATCATCACATGATCACTCTGTGTGGCTCAAACAGAGACTAAATATCATCACATGATCACTCTGTGTGGCTCAAACAGAGACTAAATATCATCACATGATCACTCTGTGTGGCTCAAACAGAGACTAAATATCATCAAATGATCACTCTGTGTGGCTCAAACAGAGACTAAATATCATCAAATGATCACTCTGTGTGGCTCAAACAGAGACTAAATATCATCAAATGATCACTCTGTGTGGCTCAAATATGTCCACAGATCACATGGTCCAAAACCACTGAGCTCACAAAATAGGCTAAAGCAGTGTCAATTTTTATCCAAGCTGCACGTGCTCGCCACACACTGTCACGCATGCACACACACACACACACACACACACACACACACACACACACACACACACACACACACACACACACACACACACACACACACACACACACACACACACACACACACAGTCACAGTCACACACACACACACACACACACAGTGGCGTGCACAGTTAGACACAAGGGGTGCTAGAGCACCCCCTGCCCTTTTGGCAATTTTGCTCTTAAAAAAAGAAGAAGAAAAAAAAGTGTGTGGACCATGCGGTGACATTGATCAAATCTTGATAAAAAAAACGCTTCAAACTACTATATTATTATTATTAAAGCTATGTTTCTATGTCGGTGGTTCTTCGATTAAAGAAAAATAGCAGACCTACAAGCTCGTAGCGCGCCACCCGGTGGCGCGCTATGAGCTTGTAGATCTGCTATATTTCAATAGCTAAAGCACCAAAATGGGTTCCCGCCCCAAAATGCGCTGCACAAGGTGCCCTTTTTTTCACTTGAGCACCTGCCCCTCTAAATGTCTGTGCACGCCACTGCACACACACACACACACACACACACACACACACACACACACGAGAGAGAGAGAGAGAGAGAGAGAGAGAGAGAGAGAGAGAGAGAGAGAGAGAGAGAGAGAGAGATAATTAATTAATTAATATCGTCTCTCTGCATTATCTTACTTTCGTCCAGGATGTTCTCCTCGCAGCTGAACCAGATGCCGGTGTGGAACTGGCGGAAGAGGAAGCGGTCGTCGCCGGTCTCCCAGCTGTACACCACCTTGTTGGGGTCCGTCTCGTTCACGCCGTAGTCCAGGCACTTGTGCGTCCGCTGCGCGCTGCACGCCGGCTTGGGCACCCTCTGCGTGCCCACGCACCAGTAGGTGGTGAGGAAGGCCGTGACGGCGAAGAGCAGGGCCAGGAAGTTCAGCGCCACGGAGAGCAGAGCCCGGGCTCTGCGACGCGACGAGGAGGAGGAGGAGGAGGAGGGTGAGCTCTTCATCGTGGTTGATTGTTGATGTGCGGAACCAATAAAACATTCATGGGAGCGACAGACAGACAGCCTTGCCCTGTGACGGTTACGCAAATTACGCAATGAACCAAAAAACATGCAAAACACGAATGAAAATCCTTTTAACTTCAGCTCTTCATCGTGTCGTTGTCTGATGATGTGAGGAACCAACAAAACATTCATGGGAGCGACAGACAGACAGCTTTGCCCTGTGACGGTTACGCAAATTACGCAATGAACCAAAAAACATGCAAAACACGAATGAAAATCCTTTTAGCTTAAAGCCATAGGGTATATGGCTTAAAAACAGTCAATTTGGATTCACTCCCGAGTTAAGGCTGCCTCGATCTAACTGTAATAAAATGTATTTTTTCCTACTGTTTTTACTCTTGCCAATACTATACCAACTGTTGCAGTACTATATGACTATTTCTTTGTATTGCATTTGGATCGATGCCAACAGATTAATTTCGTTGTATACACTTGTGTCCGCAATGACAAAATAAAATCCATCCATCCAAGGCTGCCCGATCTCTCTTCAGATCTCTCTTCTTCAGAATCTGTCGATCTCTCTTCTTCAGATCTGGCTTCAGAAACACTCTCCACGGCTGAAGTTCTTCTTCACGACGACGATGATGATGTTGATGATGATGATGTTGATGATGATGATGACATCGTGAGCCATCCTCGCATCGCATCATCGTGAAGTAAAGTCACGCTCCATCTTTCACACGCGGCCGGCCGGTGGCGTGGTGTGAAGTGAAGTGAATGATCCCACTCCTCTCCTCGCCTCCGGGTGTCACGCTGCATCATGTGAGAGGATTTAGTGGTGGCTGAATTCGTGCTTGTTGCGTCAATAAGTGTTGGATCATGGATGTGCGTGTGATAGATATTTATAGACCTATACAGTATACTCCCTCTTTTCGCCTGATGAATATTAAACTTGAGACTGTATAGGCAGTGATGATGTGATATCTGATCATGATGGGAGCCTGAATAGCTTATTTTTAATATCCTGTGCTCAGTTATAAAGAGAGAAAAGATGAGTGAGTTTGACTGACCATACTTGGAATTTGTCATTGACACGTTCCAATGAACTCACCCCCATCAGAGCTCAAATAGCCTATAACCCCACACTGTAAATCCCTGGAACATGTGACGCGTTTAAACCTAAACACCATGTGTGCAATAATAAAATGCCACATGTTTATTAATGGTCATAAAATACAGTAGAACACGAGTTCACTCAAACACCTCACGAGAACACTTAGTGTTCGAATTCTAAACACCTATATGACTGACTTTGATTGTAAAAAACTAAACACGTTTATGTGTTTAAAAAGTGTTACTGGCGATTAAACATGTTCTTCTGTTTATAATCTAAACACTGCGACACTTAAAAAGTGTTACAAATAAGTGTTTAGAACTTAAACGCTTGGGTTTAGTGTGGGGAGTGATGATGTGATCTGATCATGATGGGACCCCGAATAGTTTATTTTTAATATCCTGCTCAGTTATAAAGAGAGAAAAGATGAGTGAGTTTGACTGACCATACTTGGAATTTGTCATTGACTTTGATTGATTGATTGATTGAAATATTTATTAACAGTTAGAATTACAGTACATTTTAAGCACAAACTCAATACAAAGACTGTTAACTGTGAGTGGACGACCCAATTAAGCATTACACTTGTTTACAACAGGGTCCACATTGTTCAATTCATCAAAAGACACGTTCCAATTAACTCACCCCATCAGAGCTCAAATAGCCTATATAACCCTAAATACTACTTCACAACGTACAATAAGCAATATTGTTGAAGCCAGCTATAGGGGCACTGAAGTGATATAGTTCGTTTTGGGGGAAAATCAATAAAATCCATATCTCAGAGAAAACCACACACACACACGCACACGCACACACACACACACACACACTGTCATGATCTGTCACTCCACAGACCATGTCTCCTCCCTGGCCACTCCCTCTTTCCATTCCATCACACTGCACACCTGTCTCCAACTCCCTCGTCCCTCGTCAGCCCACCTGTGAACACTTTGCCCATTACCTGCTCCCTATATAACTGGACTCCTCACAAACACCATTACCTGCTCCCTATATAACTGGACTCCTCACAAACACCATTACCTGCTCCCTATATAACTGGACTCCTCACAAACACCATTACCTGCTCCCTATATAACTGGACTCCTCACAAACACCATTACCTGCTCCCTATATAACTGGACTCCTCACAAACACCATTACCTGCTCCCTATATAACTGGACTCCTCACAAACACCATTACCTGCTCCCTATATAACTGGACTCCTCACAAACACCATTACCTGCTCCCTTTATAACTGGACTCCTCACAAACACCATTACCTGCTCCCTATATAACTGGACTCCTCACAAACACCATTACCTGCTCCCTATATAACTGGACTCCTCACAAACACCATTACCTGCTCCCTATATAACTGGACTCCTCACAAACACCATTACCTGCTCCCTATATAACTGGACTCCTCACAAACACCATTACCTGCTCCCTATATAACTGGACTCCTCACAAACACAAACTGTCGGAACATTTGTCTTCGTCCCTGAGCTGTACCCTATTGTTCCTGGTTCTTTGAAAGGTTTGTGTTTTTGGACTTTATGTTTTACTGCCTGGTTCTGTACAGTTTTGCCTTTTGGACTTACTAGTTTGTTTTGTACCTTTTGAATTGAGTTCCCTGAGCTTATACCTTTGTTTTCTTACCCTTACTACCTTGGTTTAAATACATTTTATTTTGAGAAATGTATATATTAAAAAAGTAAGCTTGGGGGAGAGATGTTAAGTTGTAAAATGTGGGTTGTGGGGGCTGACAAGGCTATACAGCCACATGTGTTTCTAATGTGATGTATTCCTACATAATACTAAGGACACTTATCTTTTCTCTTCAGAGTCCCGAGACCAGTGGCGTAGGCAGCACCAAGCCCTGGACCCTGAGACGGGCCATGTCCGTGGGCCCCCCAGGGCCCCACAGCCTGAGACGGGCCATGTCCGTGGGCCTCCCAGCCCCACCAATTTAGGCTTCCGCGAGGACCCTCACCCTGGAGCCCGTGTGAAGTGTCCCAGTCCGATGCCCCCCCCCCCCCTCCCTGCACAAGACATTGAGGTAGGAACTGTACACTATAGCTGCTGCTGCTGGGGAAGAGCTGCTTGCTGCGCAGTGAGTAGAACTCTAGTTTATTGTCCTTTGCTGTCGCTGGTGTGGTTCTGCAGGGTACTGATGGTGTGGTTCTGCAGGGTACTGATGGTGTGGTTCTGCAGGGTACTGATGGTGTGGTTCTGCAGGGTACTGATGGTGTGGTTCTGCAGGGTACTGATGGTGTGGTTCTGCAGGGTACTGATGGTGTGGTTCTGCAGGGTACTGATGGTGTGGTTCTGCAGGGTACTGTTGGTGTCGTTCTGGTTTGCGTTTGCGTCCCGGATTCCTGCGGTTGTGTTGCGTTGCGTCGGGCTGCCTGCTGTTGCGCTCGTTTGCGTTGCGTCTTTTGCGTCGACTGCCACGATTTCGTCCGGTTCCGTCATTTCACCTAACTTGTGGACACCGCCTGTCATTTGCAGAATAACGTGATGGTTCACGGTAAGTATCTGTTTTTGTATTATTTGCTGCTGGTAGGGTAGGGCTGGTAGGGCAGGGTAGGGCTCCTATCCTAGGGTAGGTTTTTGCGTTGCATCGCAAACTAAAGCACTTTGGCACAGGCATGGAGCTCCTGGTTTACTGGGATGGGGTTTGATTCCCTGCTGCGCCCTGCTGATTACATTTAATCTGTTAAACGGGCATCCTTTTGCACAATAGAGCTTTAACCTGATGGTATCTAGTATAAAGATGACTAATCTTAATATGTATTTAGTGTACAGACAGAATCCAGATGTGTAATCGGCTGCATGTTTGCCAGAAGGTACACGATAATCATGACGAGGTTTATCTCAACATCGACACCGACAACCGAACGGACTCGGCCTGGTGGAGACAATGGTTTGATGAATAAATTTAACTGATGTGGCTAAAGCCGCGTCACACAGCATTTCCTGACTTTATGATATTATCGGGCAGGAATACGATATGATGACTGCCGTATCAATTAATTAAACCCACCCCTCTACCGTGCAGAGGGCTCGGGGGGGCTCAGGGCCCCTGCCCTTTTCCCGGTGGACGGTTATGTGTTGATCCTTGAGTCCAAGTGGACGGTTATGTGTTGATCCTTGAGTCCAAGTGGACGGTTATGTGTTGATCCTTGAGTCCAAGTGGACGGTTATGTGTTGATCCTTGAGTCCAAGTGGACGGTTATGTGTTGATCCTTGAGTCCAAGTGGACGGTTATGTGTTGATCCTTGAGTCCAAGTGGACGGTTATGTGTTGATCCTTGAGTCCAAGTGGACGGTTATGTGTTGCTCCTTGAGTCCAAGTGGACGGTTATGTGTTGCTCCTTGAGTCCAAGTGGACGGTTATGTGTTGCTCCTTGAGTCCAAGTGGACGGTTATGTGTTGATCCTTGAGTCCAAGTGGACGGTTATGTGTTGATCCTTGAGTCCAAGTGGACGGTTATGTGTTGATCCTTGAGTCCAAGTGGACGGTTATGTGTTGATCCTTGAGTCCAAGTGGACGGTTATGTGTTGATCCTTGAGTCCAAGTGGACGGTTATGTGTTGATCCTTGAGTCCAAGTGGACGGTTATGTGTTGATCCTTGAGTCCAAGTGGACGGTTATGTGTTGATCCTTGAGTCCAAGTGGACGGTTATGTGTTGATCCTTGAGTCCAAGTGGACGGTTATGTGTTGATCCTTGAGTCCAAGTGGACGGTTATGTGTTGATCCTTGAGTCCAAGTGGACGGTTATGTGTTGATCCTTGAGTCCAAGTGGACGGTTATGTGTTGCTCCTTGAGTCCAAGTGGACGGTTATGTGTTGCTCCTTGAGTCCAAGTGGACGGTTATGTGTTGCTCCTTGAGTCCAAGTGGACGGTTATGTGTTGATCCTTGAGTCCAAGTGGACGGTTATGTGTTGATCCTTGAGTCCAAGTGGACGGTTATGTGTTGATCCTTGAGTCCAAGTGGACGGTTATGTGTTGATCCTTGAGTCCAAGTGGACGGTTATGTGTTGATCCTTGAGTCCAAGTGGACGGTTATGTGTTGATCCTTGAGTCCAAGTGGACGGTTATGTGTTGATCCTTGAGTCCAAGTGGACGGTTATGTGTTGATCCTTGAGTCCAAGTGGACGGTTATGTGTTGATCCTTGAGTCCAAGTGGACGGTTATGTGTTGATCCTTGAGTCCAAGTGGACGGTTATGTGTTGATCCTTGAGTCCAAGTGGACGGTTATGTGTTGATCCTTGAGTCCAAGTGGACGGTTATGTGTTGATCCTTGAGTCCAAGTGGACGGTTATGTGTTGATCCTTGAGTCCAAGTGGACGGTTATGTGTTGATCCTTGAGTCCAAGTGGACGGTTATGTGTTGATCCTTGAGTCCAAGTGGACGGTTATGTGTTGATCCTTGAGTCCAAGTGGACGGTTATGTGTTGATCCTTGAGTCCAAGTGGACGGTTATGTGTTGATCCTTGAGTCCAAGTGGACGGTTATGTGTTGATCCTTGAGTCCAAGTGGACGGTTATGTGTTGATCCTTGAGTCCAAGTGGACGGTTATGTGTTGATCCTTGAGTCCAAGTGGACGGTTATGTGTTGATCCTTGAGTCCAAGTGGACGGTTATGTGTTGATCCTTGAGTCCAAGTGGACGGTTATGTGTTGATCCTTGAGTCCAAGTGGACGGTTATGTGTTGATCCTTGAGTCCAAGTGGACGGTTATGTGTTGATCCTTGAGTCCAAGTGGACGGTTATGTGTTGATCCTTGAGTCCAAGTGGACGGTTATGTTTTGATCCTTGAGTCCAAGTGGACGGTTATGTGTTGATCCTTGAGTCCAAGTGGACGGTTATGTGTTGATCCTTGAGTCCAAGTGGACGGTTATGTGTTGATCCTTGAGTCCAAGTGGACGGTTATGTGTTGATCCTTGAGTCCAAGTGGACGGTTTTGTGTTGATGATGTAGGAGCGTTGGCGTTGAAGCTATATCTCTGGAGGTGTACAAAAAAAGAGGAGTGCAGTGGAAGAAGTGTTCCTAAGCAACACGGCTCAATTTAGACCTGAGGACGATTCTTAAAAAATGTCTTCTAAATCATGACAGTTTTCTGAAATACCTCATGTTTCTATATCAGTGGTGCTCAATATTTCATGTCAAGGACCCCCAGAAATCATATGTATTTGGCCGCCGACCCCCCATCTGAAAATATGACCCCCACACCAGAAGCAAGGATTTGAGTTAAAAACGTTTTTTTTCCAAAAATAGCAGACCCCAGGAGGAAGTCACTGATGTTGTTCTGGAGAGGGAAGTCTGGAGCTCTCTGGTGGAGCTGTTGCCCCCGCGACCCGACTACGGATAATATAAGCTATATAAGGTTGAAGATGGATGCATGGATGGATGGACAATTGGGAGGTGCGTTGGTGGTACAGTACACACTGTACTGGTACAGTTTACATGTAAACCAAGGTCACTCTGATTTTGTTGTATTCTAAAGAGACTTATTAGGGATATATTTATCCCCCTGCAGTTAGTGCATGTGTACAGTACACGGTAACTGTATATAGGCTGTGAGTGTGAGGCAGGGTGGTTGCTGAAAAGGAGCATTGTTTTGTGCTCAGTGAATTAAGCTACCCTGCATAAAGGTATACAAATAAACAGAAACGATCACTCGTGATCACTATTTGGTACATAAATGGTTTATCCTAAGCACTTTACATAGATTGTTCATTTAATTCACCCATTTCTCTCTCACACACTCTCTTTCACTCTCACTCACACACACACACACACACACACACACACACACACACACACACACACACACACACACACACACACACACACACACACACCTTTAAATAGATTGTGCATTACATTCACCGATGGCAGTGGAAACCATGCAGGGCACCAACCAACACATCGGGAGCAATTAGGGGTTCAGTGTCTTGCTCAAGGACACTTCGACACTAACTCTGGGGGAGCCCGGCCGGAATTGAACTGCATCCGGCCGATCTACCACTGAGCCATTACCACCCATACATAATAATGCCCTAACCCATTCTGACCTGAGATCAGATTCATACGAGGTTTCCACTGGACACACACTGGTCTGATTAATGTCAACTTATCCTTAGTTATACTGTAGCTGTGCTTTACAAAGTGTTCGTTATACTGTAGCTGTCCTTTACAAAGTGTTAGTTATACTGTAGCTGTGCTTTACAAAGTGTTAGTTATACTGTAGCTGTCCTTTACAAAGTGTTAGTTATACTGTAGCTGTGCTTTACAAAGTGTTAGTTATACTGTAGCTGTGCTTTACAAAGTGTTAGTTATACTGTAGCTGTCCTTTACAAAGTGTTAGTTATACTGTAGCTGTGCTTTACAAAGTGTTAGTTATACTGTAGCTGTGCTTTACAAAGTGTTAGTTATACTGTAGCTGTCCTTTACAAAGTGTTAGTTATACTGTAGCTGTGCTTTACAAAGTGTTAGTTATACTGTAGCTGTGCTTTACAAAGTGTTAGTTATACTGTAGCTGTGCTTTACAAAGTGTTAGTTATACTGTAGCTGTCCTTTACAAAGTGTTAGTTATACTGTAGCTGTCCTTTACAAAGTGTTAGTTATACTGTAGCTGTGCTTTACAAAGTGTTAGTTATACTGTAGCTGTCCTTTACAAAGTGTTAGTTATACTGTAGCTGTGCTTTACAAAGTGTTAGTTATACTGTAGCTGTGCTTTACAAAGTGTTAGTTATACTGTAGCTGTCCTTTACAAAGTGTTAGTTATACTGTAGCTGTGCTTTACAAAGTGTTAGTTATACTGTAGCTGTGCTTTACAAAGTGTTAGTTATACTGTAGCTGTCCTTTACAAAGTGTTAGTTATACTGTAGCTGTGCTTTACAAAGTGTTAGTTATACTGTAGCTGTGCTTTACAAAGTGTTAGTTATACTGTAGCTGTGCTTTACAAAGTGTTAGTTATACTGTAGCTGTCCTTTACAAAGTGTTAGTTATACTGTAGCTGTGCTTTACAAAGTGTTAGTTATACTGTAGCTGTGCTTTACAAAGTGCTGAAATCCAATGACATTTTCAATGCAGTGTGTCTTATATACTGTATGTTAAATATAGGCTATACAAGAAGCCCGCCAGCCACAGCAAACGTGTTCTAAGGACCCCTAGAGGGATGACGGCACGTGAGAAAATAACCCTGCTACTGTACGTATCTCTGCCTCCTCAGGCATGTACAGTAGGCTATACAGTATAGGCCAGGCACGTGCAGAGAGTGGTAGAGAAGGGGCTGAGAGGGGCTGAAATACCATAAGAGGGCACTTTTGGCCCAAAAATAGCAAAAGTCGCAGATCTACAAGCTCTCAACGTGTTGCGCTACTTTTTGATTGATTGATTGAAATATGTATTAACAGTTTGCAGAATTACAGTATACATTTCAAGCACAAACTCAATACAAAGACTGTCAACTGTGAGTGGACGACCCAATTAAGCATTACACTTGTTTACAACAAGGTCCACCTTGTTCAATTCATCAAAACATTTAGAGACTTCTAGTCAAAGAACAGAACAGGAATTCATCATAGCGTTGAGAGCTTGTAGATCAGCACTCTTTATGTACTGGAGATGCGGTGTGAACGACATGGATTTCTAAACAAATTAGTTCAGGAGACTTCGGAAAAAAACCCCTATTCTCCTGAATCCTTCCAGTTTGGCATGGGAAGGAGAGGGAGGCAGTGTTGTTTTCGTCGACTAAAACTAAGACGAAAAATGTTCGTCGACTACCTTTTTTCACTGACTAAAACTAAATTAAAACAAATCTATGATGACTAAAACTAAGACTAAATATAGGCTACTGACATTTTCGTCAACAAATAAAAACTAGACTAAAATGTTAAGAAGGGACTAGTGGACAAGAGATCCAGTTTTATGCTGGGTTACATGCTGAAAATAGCTGAGATTGTAGATCTGCTATTTTCAGCATGCAACCAAAGTGTAAAATATGTCATTACAACGACATCAAGGCCTGTCAAAACACATTTTAGTCAACTAAATCAACTGTAGATTTAGTCGACTAAAATCGTATGACATTTAGTCGACTAAAACTAGACTAAACACTAGAACATTCCAGGTGACTAAAATGTGACTAAAACTAAGTGAAAACTATTCAAGAGACTATGACTAAAACTAAAATAGAAATTTGCTGTCAAAAACAACACTGGAGGGAGGGCATTTTAACGTCTTCCACCATTAGTAAATGCTGATGTAGGATCTTTATCTGCACCCCTTGAGGATCAACAGTATAACAGGCTACCGATGTGACACAGGAGACTGACAAATCAGGCCAACACTCCCCACGCAAATACCCCTAATTATAGCCATGGAATGCCATGCTACTGTACTGTGCATTTCATCTATCTTATCATTTTATACTTCATCGTTATGTAACAGACAGAATGTCATATTGCAATTATAATGCTGTACTGTAATAATTCTTATATAATTTCTCTTGGCCTGCTGCCAGATTCAGCTGACGGCGACTATAGTACTATAAAGTGATCCGTCAGGATTTGGTGGAATCCAGCTTTGTCTCTAAGCTCAGGATTCACCAGGAGAGAAGAAGCGTCATCGGTGACGATCTTTGAAGAAAGAATGGAAATAATCGACAGGCAGGAGGAGATCGCATTCACCCATTCTGACCTGAGATCAGATTCATACGAGGTTTCCTCTGGACACACACTGGTCTGATGAACCCATTCTGACCTGAGATCACATTGTAAAAAATGTCAGTCGTTCTTTTTTTCAAAAATAGCAGACCTACAAGCTCGTAGATCTGCTATTTTTCAATAGCTAAAGCATAACATGATGCTAACACCAAAATGGGTTCCCGTTCAGAATGGGTTAATTTGATCTTCTATATCAGGGGTGGGCAACTGGCGGCTCGGGGGCCACATGCGGCCCCCCACCTTCACTTAATGCGGCCCGTATGTTAATATCAGAATACTGATATAGTACTGATTTCAGCTGTTACAATTCCAAACCCACTTTAATTACTTCATGACTAGTAGACCAGTACTTAATGACTAGTATTAAAATGCTATTGTCTTTTTGTGTCCAATGTAGTTATGTTAACAGTTCACAAAGATAACATAACTATAACTAAATGCATTTGGAATTCAATAAAAAGGTTACTTTTCAGGATTCCAATTCAAAAATAGCAAAAAAAACGATTCAGGTTTTCAATTCAAATATAGCTAAAATAGCTGATCTACGAGCTCAAAACGCGTCGCATTGCGACACGTTTTGAGCATGTAGATCGGCTATTTTCTGCTACGACAGTAATACTCACTGTGAGAGAAATGGGGCGGCCAATCGGGACACGGTATGCAATATGGGCGGGCTTTGGTACAGTGACTTTCAATGCTTGAGACCTTTGACTGACAGTAGCTCTGACCAATTGCGTCAAAGAGAAAATGTTTCAACCCGCCCCCCCTGGAAATGAAATCCAAGCTGAGCCTCCCCAGACTAATATCCCGCGGATATTAGTCTGGTTTATTAACCCATTCTGACCTGAGATCAGATTCCAAAAATGTCTATTACATCTTGACAGTTATATTATTAACCCATTCTGACCTGAGATCAGATTCTAAAAATGTCTTCGATTTTTCAAAAATAGCAGACCTACAAGCTCGTATCGCGCCACTCGGTGGCGCGATATGAGCTTGTAGATCTGCTATTTTTCAATAGCTAAAGCACAACATGATGCCAACACCAAAATGGGTGCCCGGTCAGAATGGGTTAACCAGGCTAGTACTATGCATGGACACCGCGACAGATTAATACGAACAATATACATATAGGATGATTATATCTTCCCAGATATTACCCATGCACGCATCTATGCATATACAGTAGCAGTGTTGATTTTTACATCAAATTTTGATTTTAGTTTTAGTCAAAGGTCTCTTCAATAGTTTTAATTTAGTTTTAGTCACATTTTATTTTAGTCACCTGGAATTGTTTTAGTGTTAGTCTAGTTTTAGTCGACTAAATGTCATAAGATTCTAGTCGACTAAATCTATAGTTGATTTTGTCAACCAAAATGTATTTCCGCGGGCCTTGATGCCGTCGTAATGAAAATAGCCGATCTATAAGCTCACAATGCGTTGTGAGCTTATGTACCTTCCCAGCAGTGTTGTTTTTGGCAGCAAATTTCTATTTTAGTTTAGTCATAGTCTTTGGACTGAAACTTCATTTAGTTTTAGTCACATTTTAATCACCTGGAATGTGTTAGTCTAGTTTTAGTCAACTAAATGTTATAAGATTTTAGTCGACTAAATCTACAGTTGATTTAGTCGACTAAAATGTATTTTGGCGGGTCTTGATGCCGTCGTAATGAGTGTTTTTACACTTGCTGAAAATAGCCGATCTACAAGCTCACAATGCGTCGCGTTGTGAGCTTGTAGATCAGCTATTTTCAGCATGCAACCAAGTGTAAAATGACTTACACTGGATCTCTTGTCCACTAGTCCCTTCCTAACATTTTAGTCTAGTTTGTATTTGTCAACGAAATTGTCAGTATATTTAGTCTTAGTTTTAGTCATCATAGCTTAGTTTTTATTTAGTTTCCATGTATTTTTGTCAGTGAAAATAAGTAGTCGACGAACATTTTCCGTCTTAGTTTTAGTCGAGGAAAACAACACTACTTCCCAGGGTGTGTACGTTCAGCGTCGTAAAGGCCTATATAATATATATATATATATATATATAATATAAGCATTCGGGTAGACGGACTTAATTCGTTTTTCACTGCCAACTTCCGCTCAAAGAGTAGAATCTCTCAACGCAGAGATAGAGCCTGCAGGGATTATAGTCTTTACAATCTGCCATTCACTGATCCTTCAATACTGTACATACTGTCTGGCTGCCTTCTGTGGAGTGAGCTTATATACAGTGTGTGTGTGTGTGTGTGTGTGTGTGTGTGTGTGTGTGTGTGTGTGTGTGTGTGTGTGTGTGTGTGTGTGTGTGTGTGACGTGTGGGATAGGTTTTATGACATGGATTTGGTAGTGGATGAGAAAAAGACAACGGTTTTAGGATTCTGTCAGTAGGATGTGGGATCTGACAGCAGGGCCATGTTAGCGCCGTCACGGTTACAATTTAAATTTCACAATTCATTTTCACACAAATAAATGCAATTTACGTTTTAATTGTTTGTGCATCGAACGCATATTAGGAATATAATTTAAATTACTGTTTGGCTTGTTTATAGGCTTTGTAATCACAAATAGCACTGGGCAGATATGGACAAATGACTTGAATATACCAATAAATTACTGACAAAATGTAATCACTGTATACTTAAAAAATGTTTTTTTTAATAATAATTGCGGAAATCTAGTCGATCTACACGCTTACACAGCTTGTTGATCAACTATGCTACTTTTGGGGAAATGTTTGAAGATGTATGTAACATAGAAACGATTGCGACGCCCAGTGAGCTTGTAGATTGGCTATTTTCAAAAGAGTATTATGCATTACCTGTGAAGTAACTGGTGAAAAATGGCTGTAGGAAGTAGGAACCCTTAAGGCCCTTTCTGAAACCAGTCCCTTGACTTGAAGTGCTCTCGGAGGTTCCCTCGTCAGGAAGTGCCCCTCCAGCTGAATCAAGTTCCCTTGATTAGGGTGCTGGGTATAAAAAACTGTTTGGAAATGCACTCGCCCTCCTTGTGCAGAAACAGGAAACAGACACCATTGGTTGCCATGGTTACCATCATGCAATTGTGTTACCTGTTATTTTGGTTGTACAGTTATATTGCATTGCATCGTGTATGTTTGTGTGACATGTGGATTTCATTAATATGGAAAAAGGAAATACAGCGTGACTGACTGTCAAAAAGGACATGTCATATACATCCATGGTGTTTATAAATCATTGTGTTAAAAGTTGATTTGTTTGTGTGGTTTCATTGTCTCCACCAGCCGAAGGCATGGGGAGAGTATGTTTTGCACTCCGTCCGTCCGTCCGTGTGTCCGTCCGTCCGTGACCAGCTAATCTCAGCCACCGTTAACCTGGTCGATGCCAAATTTTGCACACACACTCCCTGGATGCCAACCATGAACCTCTGCCCCAAACTTTCCAGAACGGCCTGTTATAGCGCCACCAGGAGGCCGCTTTGTGCAAAACAAGTTTTTGCACAGCACACCTACAGATTTTGTCCAAACATCACGCAAATTGGTACACAGTCTCTCTAGAGCCATTCAACCAAACCGGTCTTTCAGATTTCTCAGACTCCATACTGATTGGTTAAGATTGGCTTCCAAAATTCACAGGAGTGCTCAGTTTCAAACAAAATGCTGCAAATCATGAACACATCGCGTGATTTCCCTGAAATTGTGCACCCACATTCCCACTAGGCCGAGGACGAAATGCCACATGAACAATTTCAACTCAGCCTCAAGGTGGCGCTATAACTGGCCCAAAAGTGTTTTACCTCTAACTGCACGGATCTGTGGATAACCTGGTGGAGACCTGTGCCCAGAAGGGCACTTTTTCTAGTTTATAGTTTTTTCACGGTGGGGTAAATAAAGAGCCCTTGTGAACATCAGTTGGAGCGTTGTCTATTCTGCATCAGATGAAGATTGTTTAGGAGGAGTTTATTTAGCATTTATTTGTGGTGGTAGTTACATTTGTAGGTGGCGGTTTCCATGCGGACAGAGAGCAGGGCTGCACAAGGCAATGGAGGGCTTTATAAGCCACTTCCACTCAAGGCTGCTTGGTTTCGGACGACACTTAATATGGCGCAGCCTCGCGTGAACGCGCATATCAAGGGCAAGTGTGTAGGGCAAGTGGCGAGGAGCTGGTTTCAGAAAGGGGGTAAACCTAACCTTAACCTCAGTAAAACTATACCTAAACCTAACCTCAGTAAACTATACCTAAACCTAACCTCAGTAAACTATACCTAAACCTAACCTCAGTAAAACTATACCTAAACCTAACCTCAGTAAAACTATACCTAAACCTAACCTCAGTAAAACTATACCTAAACCTAACCTCAGTAGAACTATACCTAAACCTAACCTCAGTAAAACTATACCTAAACCTAACCCTAACCTTAACCTAAGTAAAACTATACCTAAACCTAACCTCAGTAAACTATACCTAAACCGAACCTCAGTCAAACTAACGCAGTGGCTGGGGGGCGTTTCCAAGAACCCGAATCCGCAGCAGAAACCCTTTTAGCGTCAGAAAGGGGGACACACATAGCTCCGTAAGGGAGTGGTGGTTGCACCACTCAAAAATGGCAGTAACATTCTGTAGGAACGCTTTGGCTCCCCCTGTGTCTAGACCTGCTCAGTGCACCTGTGCCGCCACCAGGTGGTCAAAAATAATACTGGATATAATCTAAATAATGCCTCTCTTCTAATGGCTCCTGTACAGTAACATTACAGTAAGTATTCCTTCCTGATCATGTGACCCTGATGATCAATAGTGTGACTTCAGGAGAATGTACGCTACATGCCCTACAAGTCACTTATTTTAAGTTTATTTTAATCAAAACTAAATCATATTCTGAAGAAAACCTGGAGACTGACATTCAGTAAGTGGCTCTTATGATAAGAAATACAGGAACATTATAATGGTGTGTGGAAAAAAAGAAAATATAAGATTTGCCACGAACAAGACCCACACACACACACACGCACACACACACACACACACACACACTTGACTTAACACACACACGCACGCACAAATCAATCTAGTCAATTGTGTACCGTTAGATTAAGGTTTAATTACAAAGAGACTACATTAAGATTTGGTCAGTCGTTCAATACAAAACAGTACTGTTAAGGTTGTTTATCATAAACTACAGTACTGTAAGGTCGGTTATCATAATGCTTAATCAGTGGAATTAAGAGTCAACAATATTCTGGACCCCTAAAGCCGTCCTTTTCATCACAGTATCGTTTCTAATCGTTCGGGGAGGCTGGGTTTGGTCAGAAGACACTTTTCCTCATAATACATCATTGTCAGATTGTGGTGATAGCAGCCTTCGACACATTAAAACGTGCGTCATAGCCAATAGCAGCCATCGACACATTAAAACGTGCGTCAGAGCCAATAGCAGCCTTCGACACATTAAAACGTGCGTCATAGCCAGATTCACAGAAATACCTCCGTGAGAAATATCTAGAAATATAGCAGAACAGACTAAAGTAAAGCATCTTGTTAAACATAGTTTTTTTTTTTAAACCAAAGCCGTTGCAACACTTACACACTTTAGGACGGACAAACAAGTATATATAACAAAAAAATAAAATAAAACAATTAAATTATTACTCTTATCATTTCTGATTCTAAATAGACAAAGTGGGAACAAAACGGCCCAAGAAATCTTTACCAGAAAAATAAAAAAAAATAACAAATTGACTCTCGAAACGGAATCTTCATAAATATCAAAGTGGAAATGTGACTGGCTTCCTGTGTGTGAAACTGTAAATACAGTAAATAATGAATGTTCCTCTTTTGTTTTGTCTCGATAAACACCTCTCCGTCAGAGAGATTGAGAACGTCGAGAGCGTCGTGTGTCTCTGTAGCCCTTTAGCCTCATTCTGACCTGAGATCAGATTCATACGAGGGTTTCCACTGGACACACACTGGTCTGATTAACCCATTCTGACCTGAGATCAGATTCTAAAAAAATTAGCTTGTAGATCTGCTATTTTTCAATAGCTAAAGCATAACATGATGCCAACACCAAAACGGGTTCCCGTTCAGAATGGGTTAGAGATGTCACCTGGTCCCTGGAGGTTAGTACGGGAATGTCTCTCTTATTGTTGTCAGGAATGTCTCTCTTCTATAAGTTATTCCTCGTCTTTCTTGCATACTTTCAGTGGCGGATTCCAATGTTATCGACAGGGTGTCAGGGTCTTGATGAGAGCATAGCGGTGGTCGTGGGTTGATAACAGTCGAAGCGGCCGGTGCGTCTAGTTTGGTCCCAGGATAGCGTAGAGGAGGAGGAGCCTCCAGTGTGGAGGAGGAGCCTCCTGGTGTCCTGGTGTTCACTACGTGGAGCTGGAGACGGCCAGCTTCTTCAGATGGTCCATGAAGACCTGGAGACTGACGTCGTCCGTCAGGATGGGGGCTCCCGACTCCTACGCAGCAGGACGAAGAAGAAAGGGGGGTTACTTAACCCATTCTGACCTGAGATCAGATTCATACAAGGTTTCCACTGGACACACACTGGTCTGATTAACCCATTCTGACCTGAGATCAGATTCTAAAAAATGTCAGTCGTTCTTCGATTTTTCAAAAAATAGCGGACCTACAAGCTTGTAGCTTGTAGATCTGCTATTTTTCAATAGCTAAAGCATAACATGATGCTAACACCAAAATGGGTTCCCGTTCAGAATGGGGTAAATAAACAAATCTCTTCTAAGCGCACCGAGTGCCGCGCTATACGAGCTGGTAGGTCTGCTATTTTTTTGAAAATGTGTGAAAATGTGCCTGAAATCTTTGAATATATATTTTTTCAGAGCGAGTTTATAACTCAAATGTTTGCTACTGGGGAAGGGGGGTCCCTGGAACAACATATTTTCAGATGGGGGTCGACGGCCATTGTCAAATATATTTGGAGTCCTTGACATGAATAAGTTTGAGAACGACTGACATATAGAACCACTGACATGAGGAGAAACATGAGGTTTAACCCTGTGAGAACCACTGACATGAGGAGAAACATGAGGTTTAACCCTGTGAGAACCACTGACATAGAAACATGAGGTTTAACCCTGTGAGAACCACTGACATGAGGAGAAACATGAGGTTTAACCCTGTGAGAACCACTGACAGAAACATGAGGTTTAACCCTGTGAGAACCACTGACACAGAAACATGAGGTTTAACCCTGTGAGAACCACTGACACAGAAACATGAGGTTTAACCCTGTGAGAACCACTGACATAGAAACATGAGGTTTAACCCTGTGAGAACCACTGACATAGAAACATGAGGTTTAACCCTGTGAGAACCACTGACATGAGGAGAAACATGAGGTTTAACCCTGTGAGAACCACTGACATGAGGAGAAACATGAGGTTTTTCAGAAAACTGTCAGGATATTTATTTAAATCTCGACGTCAGGCCTAAATGGGTTAAGATCATAATAATGACCCGATTATCCCCAAAAACATTGTAAAAACCCATTATCCACATCTCTTCAGAACCACACAGTCCCACTGCAGTTTAGATCTCCCACGTTTTAACCCATTCTGACCTGAGATCAGATTCATACGAGGTTTCCACTGGACACACACTGGTCTGATTAACCCATTCTGACCTGAGATCAGATTCTAAAAATGTCAGTCGTTCTTCGATTTTTCAAAAATAGCAGACCTACAAGCTCGTAGCGCGCCACTCGGTGGCGCACTATGAGCTTGTATATCTGCTATTTTTTCAATAGCTAAATTATAACATAATGTTTAAAACACCAAAAGGGGTACTTCCCACAAAAAATGGGTTAAAGACTGATATTATGCATATTACGGATGAAACCAAATCCAATCCTGTCCACTCATTGTCGAGATTGGTTTATCCAGGACTTAAGGTCAAGGTGGTGACATCATACCATACGGCTGGTTGGCTACAGCTAAGCTCCTCTACACTTTGAAAACATGATAACATGTGTATATATTATATTAGAGCGGATTTAGCCACGGTTGCCGTGGGTAACCACAGTTTCGGATGGATTTGGGTGAATCAAATATATTATTAGTTAATCCATTTTGGGGCGGGAACCCATTTTGGTGTTGGCATCATGTCGTGCTTTACAAGCTCGTAGCGCGCCACCGAGTGGCGCGTTACGAGCTTGTAGGTCTGCTATTTATTTTTTTTAATCGAAGAGCGACTGACATACAGAAGACATTTTTTTTTAGAATCGGATCTCGGGTCAGAATGGAAAACTGTCAGGATGTAGAAGACACTTTTAGAATCTGATCTCAGGTCAGAATGGCTTAATATTGGAAAAACCGTGGGTGAAATAATGCAGGAAATAAATTATATTATTGGCTTATTATAGCTTTTAGACCACATTTAGACCGTATGACGTCATAGTTAATCCAACCCACGGATTGCGACGACGTGTACACAACGTCCTAGCGCCTTTTCATTGATATCAAACGACTAAATGACTAAAACTAAAATCAAAACCAACAGTGTGTCATGGCCAGTGTTGTTTTTGGCAGCAAATTTCTATTTTAGTTTTAGTCATAGTCTTTTGAATAGTTTTAATTTAGTTTTAGACACATTTTAGTCACCTGGAATGTCTTAGTGTTAGTCTAGTTTTAGTCGACTAAATCTACAGGTGATTTAGTCGACTAAAATGTATTTTTGCGGGCCTTGTTGCCGTCGTAATGACTTATTTTACACTTGCTGAAAATAGCAGATCTACAAGCTCACAACGCGTCACAACGCTGATCTTGTAGATCTGCTATTTTCAGCATGCAACCAAGTGTAAAATGACTTACACTGGATCTGTTGTCCACTAGTCCCTTCCTAACATTTTAGTCTAGTCTTTATTTTGTTGACAAAATTGTCAGTATATTTAGTCTTAGTTTTAGTCATCGTAGCTTAGTTTTCATTTAGTTTACATTTGTTTTTGTCAGTGAAAATAGGTAGTTGACGAAAAAATGTCGTCTTAGTTTTAGTCGACGAAAACAACACTGGCCAAAACCAACAGTGTGTCATGGCGGTGATGGCGTGTGGCGTACCTGTCCCCAGGCGTACAGGTTGTTGTGTAGTGTTGTTGTGTAGTGTGTGTGTTGTTGTTGTGGCGTACCTGTCCCCAGGCGTACAGGTTGTTGTGTAGTGTTGTTGTGTAGTGTGTGTGTTGTTGTTGAGGCGTACCTGTCCCCAGGCGTACAGGTTGTTGTGTAGTGTTGTTGTGTAGTGTTGTTGTGTAGTGTGTGTGTTGTTGTTGAGGCGTACCTGTCCCCAGGCGTACAGGTTGTTGTGTAGTGTTGTTGTGTAGTGTGTGTGTTGTTGTTGAGGCGTACAGGTTGTTGTGTAGTTTTGTTGTGTAGTGTTGTTGTGTAGTGTGTGTGTTGTTGTTGAGGCGTACCTGTCCCCAGGCGTACAGGTTGTTGTGTAGTGTTGTTGTGTAGTGTGTGTGTTGTTGTTGAGGCGTACCTGTCCCCAGGCGTACAGGTTGTTGTGTAGTGTTGTTGTGTAGTGTTGTTGTGTAGTGTGTGTGTTGTTGTTGAGGCGTACCTGTCCCCAGGCGTACAGGTTGTTGTGTAGTGTTGTTGTGTAGTGTGTGTGTTGTTGTTGTGGCGTACCTGTCCCCAGGCGTACAGGTTGTTGTGTAGTGTTGTTGTGTAGTGTGTGTGTTGTTGTTGAGGCGTACCTGTCCCCAGGCGTAGAGGTTGTTGTGCGTCTGCGACGGGTTGACCTTGGACAGCAGGAAGCGCGCCTGCGAGCCGCCGTGCTCCGTGTCGATGTAGCGCGGCATGGGGAAGCGCGTCTGCAGGATCTCCTGGGCGTCGTCCAGCGGCGCCTGCAGCAGCTGCTTGAAGTTCTCGTACTCGGGCATCTCCTGGTAGCCCGCCTTACGCCACTGGGCGATGGTCTAGAGGAGAGGAGAGGAGAGGAGAGAGGGGGTGAGAGAGCGCCTTACGCCACTGGGCGATGGTCTAGAGGAGAGGAGAGGAGAGAGGGGGTGAGAGAGCGCCTTACGCCACTGGGCGATGGTCTAGAGGAGAGGAGAGGAGAGAGGGGGTGAGAGAGCGCCTTACGCCACTGGGCGATGGTCTAGAGGAGAGGAGAGGAGAGGAGAGAGGGGGTGAGAGAGCGCCTTACGCCACTGGGCGATGGTCTAGAGGAGAGGAGAGGAGAGAGGGGGTGAGAGAGCGCCTTACGCCACTGGGCGATGGTCTAGAGGAGAGGAGAGGAGAGAGGGGGTGAGAGAGCGCCTTACGCCACTGGGCGATGGTCTAGAGGAGAGGAGAGGAGAGAGGGGGTGAGAGAGCGCCTTACGCCACTGGGCGATGGTCTAAAGGAGAGGAGAGGAGAGGAGAGAGGGGGTGAGAGAGCGCCTTACGCCACTGGGCGATGGTCTAGAGGAGAGGAGAGGAGAGAGGGGGTGAGAGAGCGCCTTACGCCACTGGGCGATGGTCTAGAGGAGAGGAGAGGAGAGGAGAGGAGAAGAGAGAGGGGGTGAGAGAGCGCCTTACACCACTGGGCGATGGTCTAGAGGAGAGGAGAGGAGAGGAGAGGAGAGGAGAGGAGAGGAGAGGAGAGGAGAGGAGAGGAGAGGAGAGGAGAGGAGAGGAGAGGAGAGGAGAGGAGAGGAGAAGAGAGAGGGGGTGAGAGAGCGCCTTACGCCACTGGGCGATGGTCTAGAGGAGAGGAGAGGAGAGGGAGGAGAGAGAGCGCCTTATGCCACTGGGCGATGGTCTAGAGGAGAGGAGAGGAGAGAGAGGGTGAGAGAGCGCCTTACGCCACTGGGCGATGGTCTAAAGGAGAGGAGGATAGGGAGAAGAGAGAGTGAGAGACCGCCTTAAGGCTCATTCATAGTCTGGATTTTCGTTGGTGAGGTGACCACCGCTCATTTGGTTCCATTTGTACAATATCAGAGTTATGGTGTGTGTGTGTGTGAGGGTGGGGGGGGGGGGGGGGGGTGGTCCTTGAAATTAAGAGAAACGTTTGAGAACTAACTGGACTACGGCTGGCGATCTCTACAGTGAGGTGTGGAGTCTAACTGGACACTAGTGAACCAACTGGACAGTGAGGTGTGGAGTCTAACTGGACACTAGTGAACTGACTGGACAGTGAGGTGTGGAGTCTAACTGGACACTAGTGAACCAACTGGACAGTGAGGTGTGGAGTCTAACTGGACACTAGTGAACCAACTGGACAGTGAGGTGTGGAGTCTAACTGGACACTAGTGAACCAACTGGACAGTGAGGTGTGGAGTCTAACTGGACACTAGTGAACCGACTGGACAGTGAGGTGTGGAGTCTAACTGGACACTAGTGAAGCGACTGGACAGTGAGGTGTGGAGTCTAACTGGACACTAGTGAACCAACTGGACAGTGAGGTGTGGAGTCTAACTGGACACTAGTGAACCAACTGGACAGTGAGGTGTGGAGTCTAACTGGACACTAGTGAACTAGTCTCACCTCTCCATGGAAGATGACCAGCTGGAAGAAGGTGTCCATCAAGAGGATCTTGTCTGGGAGGATGCTGCCGCTGTCCAGGAGGACAGGCTACACACACACACACACACACGCGCACACGCACACACACACACGCACACGCACACGCACACACACATACACACACACCGGTCAATGCTAAGGCTGCAGGAGGTATGAAGGTGACCGTTGACAGGCCTATAGATTTGACAGCATAGAGTTGTTCAGACCAGTGTTGATCAGTGTTGTTTTCGTCGACTGAAACTAAGATGAAAAATGTTCGTCGACTACCTTTTTCCACTGAAGAAAACTAAATGGAAACTAAATGAAAACTAAGCTATGATGACTAAAACTAAGACTAAATATACTGACAATTTCATCAACAAATAAAAACTAGACTAAAATGTTAGGAAGGGACTAGTGGACAAGAGATCCAGTATAAGTCATTTTACACTTGGTTGCATGCTGAAAATAGCTGATCTGAAAGCTATGAGCTTGTAGATCGGCTATTTTCAGCAAGTGTAAAATAAGTCATTATGACGGCATCAAGGCCCGCAAAAATACATTTTAGTCGACTAAATCACCTGTAGATTTAGTGGTCAACACTACAGGAAGGGACTAGTGGACAAGAGATCCAGTATAAGACATTTTACACTTGGTTGCATGCTGGAAATAGCAGATCTACAAGCTCACAACGTGTCGACGCGTTGTAAAATCAGTGTAAAATCAGCCATTACGACACCATCAAGGCCCGCCAAAATACATTTTAGTCGACTAAAATCAACTGTAGATTTAACCCATTTAGGCCTAAGGCCGATTCTAAAAACGCCTTCTAAAGCCTGACCTAAGTTTTCTGAAAAACTTCAAATATTTATATAGCAGCATCGATGTTTTGTATTTTTTTTAATACTGTACATACTGTACAAGTAAGTCGACTAAAATCTTATGACATTTAAACTCGACTAAAACTTGACTAACACTAAAACATTCCAGGTGACTAAAATGTGACTAAAACTAAATGAAGTTTTATTCCAAAGACTATGACTTAATCAGACCAGTGTGTCCAGTGGAAAACCTCGTATGAATCTGATCTCAGGTCAGAATGGGTTAAACTAAATTAAGTTTTATTCCAAAGACTATGACTAAAACTAAAACACAGGTTGACAGGCCTATATAGATTTGACAGCATAGAGTTCTTCAGACTATAGGTATTTAATATGCTGCAGTGGACAACACTGACCTCTGGTGGTCCGTAGAAGACCACAGGTTGACAGGCCTATAGATTTGACAGCATAGAGTTCTTCAGACTATATATATAGGTATAATTATAATATGCTGCAGTGGGACAACACTGACCTCTGGTGGTCCGTAGAAGGAGTAGGAGTAGAGGATGGGCTGCACCATGATGAGCGACTGCGTCAGGTCCTCGCGGACGAAGTGGTGGCGGTAGTACGACGACTCGTCAGGGCTGTTGTTGAACACCTGGAGGAAGGGCGACCGCCGGAGGTGGAACATGAACTGGAGCCGGGAGAGAGAGAGACAAACATTATTATGATTGTTTTTAATTGAATTTTTTTTGCCACGATTTTGTAACCCATTTTTCACCCCTGTGTCAATCATCTAATGTGATCCTGGGCTCTACACACCCTCCGCCAACCTGGGGAGAGCAACGGACTTGAACTCATGCTTCCTTCATGCCTGAATGTCCAAGTTGCTCCTTTACACCTGACAGGGGGGAGTTTCCCTGGTTGGACGTAGCGCGTGGAAGGAACACGTTATTCCGACCAGTTCCTTTCCCCTCCATCAGGCGCCCCGGCTGGCCAGGGGGAGGCAGTATAGAGACCAGGATTACTGCATGTTTTTTGTGAGAGTAAACCTACCCTAGGGGACACGAGGAGAACATGTGAGGGTACCTACCCTAGGGGACACGGGGAGAACATGTGAGGGTACCTACCCTAGGGGACAAGGGGAGAACATGTGAGGGTACCTACCCTAGGGGACACGGGGAGAACATGTGAGGGTACCTACCCTAGGGGACACGGGGAGAACATGTGAGGGTACCTACCCTAGGGGACACGGGGAGAACATGTGAGGGTACCTACCCTAGGGGACACGGGGAGAACATGTGAGGGTACCTACCCTATAGGGGACACGGGGAGAACATGTGAGGGTACCTACCCTATAGGGGACACGGGGAGAACATGTGAGGGTACCTACCCCTAAAACATTAATATAAACCTCTTAGGTGCGTTCAGACTTAGTCGACTAAAATTTATTTTGGCGTGCCTTGATGCCGTCGCAATGGCTGATTTTACACTTGCTGAAAATAGCCGATCTACAAGTTGTGAGCTTGTAGATCAGATATTTTCAGTGGGCAACAGTGCAGTGTAAAATGACTCATACTGGATCTCTTGTCCACTAGTCCCTTCCTAACATTTTAGTCTACTTTTTATTTCTTGACGAAATTGTCAATATATTTAGTCTTAGTTTTAGTCATCACAGCTTAGTTCATTTAGTTTCCATTTAGTTTTGTCGGTGAAAGAAGGTAGCCGACGAACATTTTTCGCCGTAGTTTTAGTCGACGAAAACAACACTGCTGAAGTGTTTGGACATCTTGCAGTCCCATGATGGCCCACCAGGTGGCAGACTTACCTGCGGGTACAGGGACAGAGACTCTGACAGCTTGAAGGATGTGGGGTCGTCTTTGTTGAACTGGCCAAACTTCTGACACTGTGGAGAGATGAAGGTTCATTAATTCATACATTGGGAGGTGAAGGTTCATTCATTCATACATTGGGAGGTGAAGGTTCATTCATTCATACATTGGGAGGTCAAAGGTTCATTCATTCATACATTGGGAGGTGAAGGTCCATTCATTCATACATTGGGAGGTCAAAGGTTCATTCATTCATAAATTGGGAGGTGAAGGTTCATTCATTCATACATTGGGAGGTGAAGGTTCATTCATTCATACATTGGGAGGTGAAGGTTCATTCATTCATACATTGGGAGGTCAAAGGTTCATTCATTCATAAATTGGGAGGTGAAGGTTCATTCATTCATACATTGGGAGGTGAAGGTTCATTCATTCATACATTGGGAGGTGAAGGTCCATTCATTCATACATTGGGAGGTGAAGGTTCATTCATTCATACATTGGGAGGTGAAGGTTCATTCATTCATACGTTGGGAGGTGAAGGTTCATTCATTCATACATTGGGAGGTGAAGGTCCATTCATTCATACATTGGGAGGTGAAGGTCCATTCATTCATACATTGGGAGGTGAAGGTTCATTCATTCATACATTGGGAGGTGAAGGTTCATTCATTCATACATTGGGAGGTGAAGGTTCATTCATTCATACATTGGGAGGTGAAGGTTCATTCACGGTATTCGAACCGCCGACCCAGGGATCACTGGACGACCTGCATTCCTTCAGGGCGGAACATTCCAAACAACTCCCAGGGTACATTGTTCTCCTCCGTTCCATTACCAACAACGAGGCCCGTCACAACTCTTACACAATCGCCCTAATCGCAATGATTCTTTTTTGCATAATCGTCAATAGAGCGCCAATAGAGTCCTGACGTCACTCACTCGTCCCCTCGATCCCCCCCCCCCTGGTCTCTATGAAAATGACTTCCATAGAGAAGTCATTTTAAAATCGTTTCATATAAGCATTGTGGTCCAACAATAAACAAGCTGTCTCTGCGTTATTGACAGGGACGGATGTGTCTCTGTATGTATGGTTTATGACAGTCAGTCACTCATATTTTATACAGTCTGTTTCTAGCGAAAATGAACAGTAACTAATTCAGCAGCAGTAACATTAGCGTTTTCTCCCAGTCAGTTGATTCTTCATATCCATATGAGTGAAACGTCCGGTATTATTTTTCAAACACAGTTCTTATTAGGGCTGTCAAAGTTAACGCACTTTACTAGTTAACTCACAATCCTTTTAACGGCACTATTTTTTTTAACGCGCGATTAAGGCACTGTGAAGTTTGACAGAATGGTTGAGAGACGCATGGCAATTTTACACTGAAGAGTTGAATAATTGTTAAACAGCTGCATTACTTAAGTTAATTTAAGTCTACACAATTAGAAAACTTAGAAAACATGTTATTTTGATCAACATGGCCTGTTATCTCTTGTAATGGTACCATTGGCCAACATCAATACAGTTCTTTAGTTTGGGTCTGGAAGGCTAAATGTCATCAAATGGTGGTCCGTGGCTCAAATGCAGAATAAATAATGGACCTTGATATGAAAAATCTTGAAAACCACTGATTTAAGGTATATTTAGAACGGATAAAAAATATGCGATTAATTTGCGATTAATCACAGTTAACTATGGACAATCATGCGATTAATCAGATTAAATAATTTAATCGATTGACAGCCCTAGTTCTTAAATGAGGCGATCTAAAATCCCCCCCTAGGGGGATTATTTACAATGCAAATAAAAAGTACATGAACCCGTGGATTTGCGCCATCTCCCAATGTACAAACATTTTTCACAGAAATCTGCAAGCTTTGTTGCAATTGTTTTTTGGGGGGAAAAAAAGTATTAAATGTGTCAGTGATTTCTTTGTATATATTTGAGTTATTCGTCATATCTGCCCTGAGCAATCTGTGATTACAAAGAGTGAAATGACTCATAAACCAAGGAGATGTTCGTCTTTATGGTGATGGACATATAATGGAGACTTAAATGGTCCACTATGGCGTTATTACCCCATTCTGAACGGGAACCCGTTTTGGTGTTAGCATCATGTTATGCTTTAGCTATTGAAAAATAGCAGATCTACAAGCTCGTAGCGCGCCACCGAGTGGCGCGCTACGAGCTTGTAGGTCTGCTATTTTTGAAAAGTCGAAGAGCGACTTGACATTTTTAGAATCTGATCTCAGGTCAGAATGGGTTCATCAGACCAGTGTGTGTCCAGTGGAAACCTGGTATGAATCTGATCTCAGGTCAGAATGGGTTAATCAGACCAGTGTGTGTGTCCAGTGGAAACCTGGTATGAATCTGATCTCAGGTCAGAATGGGTTAATCAGACCAGTGTGTGTGTCCAGTGGAAACCTGGTATGAATCTGATCTCAGGTCAGAATGGGTTACGGGGAGCGTCTGTCTGTCTGTCACTCACCAGGCGGATGAGCTGCCTGTCCAGCCAGCGCAGCACGTCTGGCCCCTCCTCTGACTCCGCCCTGAACACGCCCAGGCGCGCCATCAGCACGGCCGACGCCTCCTGGTCGAACGACGTCTCGATGTGCTGGATCTGAGTCTGGGCGTCGGCCCAGCTGGGGGGGGGAGGGGGATAGAGAGACAGAGAGACAGAGAGAGAGAGACAGAGAGAGAGAAGGAGAGAGAGAGAGAGAGAGAGAAGGAGAGAGAGAGGGAGAGAGAGAGAGAGACAGAGAGAGAGAGACAGAGAGAGAGAGTCAGTCAGGGCAGAGGCCTTAGATATAGACAGAGTTACGCAAACTGCGTTCACTTCAGTCCAGTGTTGTTTTCGTCGACTAAAACTAAGACGAAAAATGTTCGTCGACTACCTTTTTCCACTGAAGAAAACTAAATGGAAACTAAATGAAAACTAAGCTACGATGACTAAAACTAAGACTAAATATACTGACAATTTCGTCAACAAATAAAAACTAGTGGACAAGAGATCAAGTATAAGTCATTTTACACTTGGTTGCATGCTGAAAATAGCTGATCTACAAGCTCACAACGCGTCGCAGCGTGACGCGTTGTGAGCTTGTAGATCAGCTATTTTCAGCAAGTGTAAAAACACTCATTACGACGGCATCAAGGCCCGTCAAAATACATTTTAGTCGACTAAAACTAGACTAACACTAAGACATTCCAGGTGACTAAAATGTGACTAAAACTAAATTAAGTTTCAGTCCAAAGACTATGACTAAACTAAAATAGAAATGTGATGCCAAAAACAACACTGGTTCCCTTCAGTCCTACATAGACTTCTATTGTAGAATGGGGACAACCAACTGGGACAAGTCCTGGACCGGAAGTATAGGCAGAAATGCATTGGACTGACAGGGCAACAGCCCAGCTTTAATGATCTTAAATCCCTTTATCTTAGATTGTTTTGTAGTAATAGTACAACATAAACATTCAAGAGACTTTAGTTGTTACTGTACAATACTTTAAAACAGTTTGTCAACTCATGTTGCACACATGCTTAAACCCATTCTGAACGGGAACCCATTTTGGTGTTAGCATCATGTTATGCTTTAGCTGTTGAAAAATAGCAGATCTACAAGCTCATAGCGCGCCACTCGGTCTGCTATTTTTGAAAAATCGAAGAACGAATGACATTTTTAGAATCTGATCTCAGGTCAGAATGGGTTAATCAGACCAGTGTGTGTCCCAGTGGAAACCTCGTATGAATCTGATCTCAGGTCAGAATGGGTTAGAAAAATAGCTCTTATTTGCGCCGCCCTCGTTGAAAAAAACAATGTATTTCCAACTCCAGCTCGTCTCAGTTCAGAGGCTGCATGAACGGCGCTCGGTTTGTGCCCCCTCAATGTCGCAACTCTTCTATTAGACGGCTCTGGAGTGTGGTGGAACCCGAGAAGGCCAGGTGAGTGTGTGTGTATGTGTGTGTGTGTGTGTGTGTGTGTGTGTGGGAGGAGGTGTGTGAATGACGCACGCATGTGTGGGACCTTAATGTCGACTGAGCAGCACAATGGAATCTATAGTGCAAACATCCTTTTCAACAAGGCCAATATTGACTCGCTGGCGGCTATGAGATCTCTCTACTTACGGCTGAAGTAACCAATATGGTTTCAGCTTTGACACGTAGCCTTTAGCAGAAGGCCTACATTTGTGTTCTACATGGCTTCTTTTTCCTTTTTTTTGTGTGCCACGAGTGCCACACTACGAGCTTGTAGGTGTGCTATCTTTGAAAAATCGTGAAAATATGGCGCAAATCATTGGAAATATATTCTTTCAGGATTTAGAAGGCATTTGTAGAATCGTTTCCAGGTCAAAATGGGTTAAGCCATTTTGGGGCGGAAACCCCCTTTTGGTGTTATGCTATTTGGCATTATGCTATGCTTTAGCTATTGAAAAATAGCAGATCTACAAGCTCATGAGCTTGTAGGTCCGCTATTTTTGAAAAATCGAAGAACGACTGACATAGAAACATAGCTTTTTTCTGAAAACTGTCGGGATGTAGAAGGACATTTTTAGAATCTGATCTCAGGTCAGAATGAAAACTGTCAGGATGTAGAAGACATTTTTAGAAACTGATCTCAGGTCAGAATGAAAACTGTCAGTATGTAGAAGACATTTTTAGAATCTGATCTCAGGTCAGAATGGGTTAAAGCTAAAATGGTTTTAGTCAATTAATTTATGGCAGTTGTGAAACTTTCCCCTCGCCATCCGTGTGATCAGAGTCTTACTTCCTGGCGATGGTGCTGACGCGGACCCTCTTCTGCGTGCTGGAGTGCTGGTACTGGGTCACGAACTGGACCGCCCCTCTGCCACCCTGGGGGATGGGTGCATTGTGCTGCAGCACGCACACACACACACACACACACACACACACACACACACACACACACACACACACACACACACACACACACACACACAAGGGAGACAGTCAGTCAGTATGCTCACAATCGGCTCTTTGACCCTCCTACTGTCAGTGTGCAGAGATCAACAATATGTGACCAAATGTGGGACTGAGGGACTGCCATTGGATTGTTTTAAAATGTTCATGTCCTATGAAAGCAGGGAATCATAGCTTCAATTTGACATATTGGTTGTTCAGTTTGACCCACCAGGTTTTGGAGATATGGCTTATAGAGTAAATGTCTTGCAGAGAAACAGCGAGTTGAGAAAACAGGCTTGAAAAGGTTCACTTCTGTGGTCTCTAACATTACACCTATAGCTACATGTTTAAGCATTTATTTCATATTTACATGTCTTCTGTGGACTCTAATATTACACCTATAGCTACATGTTTAAGCATTTATTTCATATATGTCTTCTGTGGACTCTAACATTACACCTAGCTAAATGTTTAAGCATTTATTTCATATCTACATGTCTTCTGTGGTCTCTAACATTACACCTAGCTACATGTTTAAGCATTTATTTCATATTTACATGTCTTCTGTGGTCTCTAACATTACACCTATAGCTACATGTTTAAGCATTTATTTCATATCTACATGTCTTCTGTGGTCTCTAACATTACACCTATAGCTACATGTTTAAGCATTTATTTCATATTTACATGTCTTCTGTGGTCTCTAACATTACACCTAGCTACATGTTTAAGGATTTATTTCATATTTAAATGTCGATTTCAGCTCTGACACTCATTTCAGACATGCTCTAGTATGTGAAGAGTCTGCCTGTGCTATTAACTCATTTTGGATAAAAAGGATAAAAATAAGGATTTTCTCCTCTGGTGAAAAGCTGTTATTTGGCAGGCTCAGTCAAATCTGGTCACATAATATTATAACTGGATTTTTTGATAAAATAGATAAAGAACAACCTGAAAATGCAAGATAACTTCTCAGACGAGCTTACAAAGATAAGGCTATATAACGATGATGTACATCTTTGTGTGTTTTTTACCTGGTTCACCACTTCAAAGTACATGGCCAAAGTAGTGGAGGAGTCCAGCCCACATATCTTCCACTGGCTGGTCCCGCCGACACCCATCTCCTACACAGAGATAAATATATCAGTGAGTACAGTTGACAGACAACCATCTCCTACACAGAGCAGAGAGATACATAAATATGCCAGTGAGTACAGTTGGTCGTTTGTGAGAAGGAAGGAAGGAATGTGACGGTGACTCACGTTCTCCGAGATGCAGGGACCCTTAGCGTTTAGGGAGACGCACGGTCCGATGGCCCCGCACACCTTCAGCTCCCGAGACGTCTGCACACAAAACACACAATACATTTTATAATCAATTAATTGCATTTTTATTATAGCTGCTTTTCTCAAAGCGCTCAAAGTGCTCAAAGCGCTTTACAATGGGTTCATTCATTCATTCATACGTTGGGAGGTGAAGCGACCAACAGTCGACTTCCCACATTTCACACGCCGACGGTGGCGCGCTACCACACGAGGCACCGACCGACTCATTGGAGGCGACGTGGCGTTCGGAGTCTCCCAGGGGGGTCATTGGACGACCCGCTGACACCTCCTGTATAGCTGTACATATTTTTACTCAATAAGATAAGTACTAACTGAACTGAATGCCATTAACTCGGTGTATAACTCCGATTACGACTTGCTAACGGAGTATCAGTTCGCATATACGGTGAATGAGATTAACAGGACATAGCACTGCCAATCCACTATGAGTATAATCTATTATTATTCAATACGGCTCCAATTAGAAGAATAATATAACTATAAGAATATATTGAAACCGATATTTAGATTAGAACCAATCTTTTTTTTTCTTATATATTTTTTATCCCACGATTTTGTAACCCATTTTTCACCCCTGTGTCAATCATCTAATGTGATCCTGGGCTCTACACACCCTCCACCAACCTAGTCCCCATATATGGGGGACAAGGGGAGACCAACCTAGTCCCCATATATGGGGGACAAGGGGAGACCAACCTAGTCCCCATATATGGGGGACAAGGGGAGAGCAACGGACTTGAACTCATGCTTCCTTCATGCCTGAGTGTCCAAGTTGCTCCTTTACAGCTGACAGGGGGGAGTTTCCCTGGTTGGACGTAGCGCGTGGAAGGAACACGTTATTCCAACCAGTTCCTTTCCCCTCCATCAGGCGCCCCGGCTGGCCAGGGGGAGGCAGTTTAGTGACCAGGATTACTGCATGTTTTTTGTGAGGGTACCTACCCTAGGGGACACGGGGAGAACATGTGAGGGTACCTACCCTAGGGGACACGGGGAGAACATGTGAGGGTACCTACCCTAGGGGACACGGGGAGAACATGTGAGGGTACCTACCCTAGGGGACACGGGGGAGAACATGTGAGGGTACCTACCCTAGGGGACACGGGGAGAACATGTGAGGGTACCTACCCTAGGGGACACGTGGAGAACATGTGAGGGTACCTACCCTAGGGGACACGGGGAGAACATGTGAGGGTACCTACCCTAGGGGACACGGGGAGAACATGTGAGGGTACCTACCCTAGGGGACACGGGGAGAACATGTGAGGGTACCTACCCTAGGGGACACGGGGAGAACATGCAAACTCCACACAGAAAGGCCCTTTCGCCAACCCCGCCTTCGGGTATGGGCACTGATGACGCGGAGGAGGAAACACGCCGCCAGCACCCACAGCATCACGAGCGGGAATCGAACCCAGGACCTTCTAGCTGTGAGGCGACAGCACTACCAACTGTGCCACCGTGCCCCGATTAGAACCAATCTTGCACACGACATGTAGGTTAAGTGAAAGCTGCGGGTCGTCACCTTGACCTCCAGCGTGGCCCCGAAGGCCATGCGGAACTCTCCCTGGTAATCTTTACTGAAGACGCGCTGGAAGGTCTGCTTGAAGAGGGAGGTGTTGAAGGAGTCACCCATCACGATGTGGCCCCTGAGAACACAACACAAGAACACATTTAATACAAAGGGCCCCTGAGGACATACAGAACAACGACATGTTTAGTCTGAGAGTCATACATCCCAATGTGGCCCCTGAGAAGAATAACATATCCAGGCGTTGACTCACCGAGGGTTGCCATACCGGCCTCTGGCAGGTAAATAAAACCTTCGGGCAGGTGTTCCAAACACAGCGACTTATTTAACATAGGAATCTCCCTCACTCACACACACACACCCAAAGCCACGACAAAAGCTCACATTTATGAAAGACTTAAAAGCTTTGTTTGTGAAAACGAACACTTGACACAGTGACGTTGTGTTATTATGTCACACTTATCGTGTCACAGGCTGGCTCGCCACGTGAAGTTTAGAGAACCTAAAGCCTGATTTAGAATTGATTTTTAAGATGTCTTCCAATGTAAGGCATTTAGCAGACGCTCTTAAATATTTTTAAAAACATCCCCCCCCCCCCCCCCCCCCCTGGTTGAGAAACAGTGTCGTCGTGTTGACTGACTGACTAGCCTCGGAAAAACAGACGTTTTTATTTCCAGGGAGAAAAACAAAGTCTGGAACAGAGTCCATTTCAATGCGGCATAGAGTAGCGCAAACGTCGATCACTCTCTGCTGATTTCTGATCGTCTGCACCTTTGTTAAGTTGACACACACACACACACACACACACACACACACACACACACACACACACACACACTCCTCTCTCTCTCTGTCGCTCTAATTAATTAGTCTCATGTCAGAGGTGGACCCCAGGCTACTGACATAGAAAGCAGAGGTGGACCCCAGGCTACTGACAGGTGGACCCCAGGCTACTGACAGGTGGACCCCAGGCTACTGACAGGTGGACCCCAGGCTACTGACAGGTGGACCCCAGGCTACTGACAGGTGGACCCCAGGCTACTGACAGGTGGACCCCAGGCTACTGACAGGTGGACCCCACGCTACTGACAGGTGGACCCCCGGCTATCCACTGCTGGCCTGCTCGCTTTGCCTAAAAAAATGGCACTAAAAAAATACGGGGAAGCAGTTTTTTGCTTCTACGGGCCGTCGGCATGGAACAAGCTCCCACTGTACCTTCGTCAGGCAGCCTCTGTAGACATTTTTAAAGCACAGCTCAAGACCCACTTCTACAACATTGCTTTTAATTGATCTTTTATTTTTTTGTTATTCATGTCCTCATTGTATTGCATTACTGCTTGTTTTTTATGTCGTTGCCTTGCTTTTCTTTTGTATTCGCCATTGTTCTGTAAAGCACTTTGAGCTGCATTTCATGTCATGAAAGGTGCTATCATACTATAATTAACCGAATGTCTGTGTGTCTGTGTGTGTGTGTCTGTCATAAACATTGCCGTAACTCCTTACTGCCTGCACCAATCACTCCCACTTTTCACACAGGCATTGACCATATGAATATGGAGGGCGTAACAAAGCCCTTTTTTTGATTTGACACATTAATGATTATTAATTTATTTATTAGTCAATTACAAACGCGCCCGGGCGCAGTACCCTTCACGGCCACAAGGGGGGGCAAATATCTCACATTGGGTAAGGACTAGTACAAATAAAGTTTTATTATTATTATTATTATTATTGAATTACCCTGTGAAGTTGGATAAGCACTTCATCTCGAGCAGGCCCGACTGGTCCAAAGCACAGGCGTAGATGTCGATGCAGTGTCCGTTCACAGCGGAGCGGTTTGACAGGGCCTCGTAGTACTGGACAGACATCACAGACATAAATAACACCATGTTTAGTAAAACTAGAATATCGGGATCATTTTAGACATGAATCAACCTAATCCTCTACCCAGATAAAACCAGTGTTGTTTTCGTCGACTAAAACTAAGACGAAAATGTTCGTTGACTACCTTTTTTCACTGACAAAAACAAATGGAAACTAAATGAAAACTAAGCTACGATGACTAAAACTAAGACTAAATATACTGACAATTTCGTCGACAAATAAAAACTTGACTAAAATGTTAGGAAGGGACTAGTGGACAAGAGATCCAGTATAAGTCATTTTACACTTGGTTGCATGCTGAAAATAGCCAATCTACAAGCTCACAACGAGTGTGAGCTTGTAGATCGTCTATTTTCAGCAAGTGTAAAAACACTCATTACGACGGCATCAAGGCCCACCAAAACACATTTTTGTCGACTAAATCACCTGTAGATTTAGTCGACTAAAATCTCATGACATTTAGTCGACTAAAACTAGACTAACACTAAGACATTCCAGGTGACTAAAATGTGACTAAAACTAAATGAAGTTTCAGTCCAAAGACTATGACTAAACTAAAATAGCAATTTGCTGCCAAAAACAACACTGGATAAAACTGTACAAAACACAAGATAGGCAACACAGTCTTATGCACACCTGCATGCTCTGAGGCGCGTGCGTAAGGCAGGGCTCAATGTACTCAGAAGAATGCACACAAAGACACAACAAGAAACATTTTGGACGTTCCAGATGCCTGAAGAAGGTCTTTGACCAAAACGTTGCCTATAAAATAAAGTTCGTATTGAAACGCAGACGGTGTGCGGGTCTGTGTGCACTTTTATATGCATTCTTCCGAGTACAAAAACACAAGATAACATTAATGATTTTATCTTGTGTTTTTGTACAATTGTATCTGAAATTATCCAAAACACCAGATTGACGCTATAACGTGTTTAATGCCATGTGGTGGTTACATTAACCACTAATCAAAGCATAGGACAGCCCTATCGCTAACACAGCGTTAGATAAAATACAAACTGTGCCGTTTTGTTTATCATCACAACACAGAATTCTCAGAAACAAAAAAAAAACGGAATGTGCAGTTAGTGTTTAAAGGAGAATTCCATACTAAAAGGCTTTCTTATACCTTTCTTTGTAGTCGTTACGTCCCCACCAAAGAGGTCCAGGTGTTATTTTGTTCAAAAGCTCCTTATTGGCTATTTCCCCTACCATAAGCCCTAAATGAATTGCATTGAATGGAATGCAAGTATGAGATGAATGTGCACGTGTCAGTCTGTCAGTGATGAATGCACAGCAAACATCACAGGAACTAAAATTGAGTTGGGAGTAGGCGTGCAAGACGTCAGTCATACTAGGGGCTTCGCAGTACACTGAACGCCACAGAAATAAAAAAACACACACATGTGAGTTGTAAAACTAGAACAACGGATCATGTGAGACTTGCATCAAGCTAAACATATGCGTAGATAATAAAGGAAAACCGTAACAACAGATAAATAATTGAATAAAATGTCATGCGTGTAGAACAAGGTGCCACTCATTCTATTGTAAGGTCATAGACTGGTAAATATGGGACTTGAAAGTGTATTATGTATAGATATAAGAAAAAAACCAAAGAGAGCGGGCCCACATGAACTTTGTTTTAAAGTGTAAAAAAAAGAAAAAAAGGAATGTATGTATGTATGTATGTACTAATGTCAATAAATTCACCTTGGTGGCTTTCTTCAGGTGGCGAGCGTTGTCCTTGGTGATGTCGTGCCAGGAGCGGATGGGGGTCTTCAGCTCGTCTCCGACCACCATGCCGGGCCCCTGGGTGGGGGGCCCGCCCGTGAACAGCATCACACGGGCCCCCGTGTTGGGGTACGCACCCTGGGGGGAGAGAGAGAGAGAGAGAGAGAACAGTAAGATCTCTGTTTGTCTCCCCGTCAATATAAACATAATGTCTTCCTTCCAGATGCTTAATTTAACCCTAAAGAGATTTACTGATGATTTTACTGACTCAGAACAGTGTGAGATACAAAATAACAAAAGGAAGCTATTCCAGTGATAAGTTGGCTATTGTTTTGCTATCGGTCTTGATAATAAATGCTCGATACATTAGACCATATGTTCATAATCATAGGATAGGCTAACCACTATCTTAGATTTCACTAATCATGATAATAAAATGATCTTTGAATGAATATGAATCTCTGTCATCCAGTTTCTTCACTTCCTCTACCAAATATAATTGTACAAACCAGAGTTGGATAAAACCCAAACTATGCTGTGTATCAGATAAACAGCATAGTTTCAGGTAAACAGAATTCTGCGTTGTGTGATATACTTTATCACACAACACAGGATTCTCAGAATCAAACAGGGAATGTGCAGGACGGTAAACTATGCTGTTTTATCTGATAAACAGCATAGTTGTTTCTGAGAATGATGTGTAACTACAGTACACAAACATTGCAGGAACTAAATTGGGTTTGGCTGCTGTGTGCAAAGGCAGGGCCATCAGTCAGTCTGTCAGTCAGTCAGTCAGTCAGTCAGTCAGTCAGTCAGTCAGTCAGTCAGTCAGTCAGTCAGTCAGTCAGTCAGTCAGTCAGTCTGTGTGCAAGGCAGGGCCATCAGTCTGTCAGTCAGTCAGTCAGTCAGTCAGTCAGTCAGTCAGTCAGTCAGTCTGTGTGCAAGGCAGGGCCATCAGTCAGTCTGTCAGTCAGTCAGTCAGTCAGTCAGTCAGTCAGTCAGTCAGTCAGTCTGTCTGTGTGCAAGGCAGGGCCATCAGTCAGTCTGTCAGTCAGTCAGTCAGTCAGTCAGTCAGTCAGTCAGTCAGTCAGTCAGTCAGTCAGTCAGTCAGTGTGCAAGGCAGGGCCATCAGTCAGTCAGACATGTTTACTGGGAGGGACACGCATGGCTGATAGTCTAGGAGATCCAGTACAAGTCATTTTACACTTGGCTGAAAATAGCAGATCTACAAGCTCACAAGCTTGTAGATCAGCCATTACGACTAAAATCGCATGACATTTGACAAACACCTAACCAATCTAAAGTGACACGTCATCACCCTTTGTTATACATAAAAAGGGCACTTTTTATGTATAAAAATCTGTGTCTTGATCGTGTGTTTGATCCGTGTTTGATCCGTGTTTGATCCGTGTTTGATCGCGTGTTTGATCCGTGTTTGATCCGTGTTTGATCCGTGTTTGATCCGTGTTTGATCGCGTGTTTGATCCGTGTTTGATTCGTGTTTGATCCATGTTTGATCGCGTGTTTGATCCGTGTTTGATCGCGTGTTTGATCCGTGTTTGATCCGTGTTTGATCGTGTGTTTGATCCGTGTTTGATCCGTGTTTGATCGCGTGTTTGATCCGTGTTTGATCCGTGTTTGATCCGTGTTTGATCGCGTGTTTGATCCGTGCGAGCACCTTTTTATCATGATCACGTTTTGCTATCTCCGTTGGGCACCTGGTTACTGTAGCTCCTCTTTTTTACCCTTTGTTATGAGTCGTACTGTAGATAAGAACTGTACATTTAACCCATTCTGGGCGGGAACCCCTTTTGGTGTTTAGCATTATGTTATGCTTTAGCTATTGAAAAATAGCAGATCTACAAGCTCATAGCTTGTAGGTCTGCTATATTTTAAAACACATTCATACACCGATGGCGGCGGAAACCATGCAAGGCACCAACCAGCACATCAGGAGCAATCAGGGGTTCAGAGTCTTGCTCAAAGACACTTCGACACTAACTCTGGGGGAGCACCACAGGGTTCGAACCGGGAACCTTGCGGTTACCATCCGGCCACTCTACCGCTGATCCACCACCCCCCCTTAGAGTGATCTATTATGTAATAAGTGCTATAGGGTTTAGCAGGAGAGAAAGGCCGTGTTCTGGGCGAGGCACAGAGACACTAGAGGACAGGACAGTTCAGGCACAATGGAGAGAGCAGCTGAGCTTTGAACCGAGCACAACGTGTACAGAGCAACAGTACACATCACTCAAGAGATAGCATTATCGGGATTATGGGTTACTGTGTGTGTGTGTGTGTGTGTGTGTGTGTGTGTGTGTGTGTGCCACAGACAGCGCCAGTACAGACACAGACAGTAACCTACCTCGAGGAGCCCCACGGCCACAGACAGAGCCACCCCGGTGGAGCGGAGGGGTCTCTTGCCCTGGGGGACGGGCCACGGGTCCCTCTGGAGTTCCCCCAGGAGATCCGTGAGGTTCATGTCCACTCTGTGGACAGGCTGTAAGAACCTGGACACACACACACACACACACACACACACACACACACACACACACACACACACACACACACACACACACCGTTAAGACAGTTAGGCCTGACGTTGAAATTAAAAAAAAAAAGTTTTCTAAATCATGACAATTTTCTGAAAGATTTGAGGCACATTTTAACGATTTTTCAAAAATAGCAGATCTACAAGTTCATTATAGCGCGCCACTCGGTATAAGCTTGTAGATCTGCTATTTTTCAATAGCTAAATTATAACAATGTTTAAAACACAAAAAGGGGTTTTCACGCCCCAAAATGGGTTAAGACAGTTATAGGCCTGACGTCGAAATAAATAAAAGAAAGTCTTCTGAAAGAAAATTATATTCAAAGATTTGTGCCGCCGCATTTTCACGATTTTTCAAAAATAGCAGACCTACAAGCTCGTAGCGCACCACTTGGTGGCGCGCTATGAGCTTGTAGATCTGCTATTTCTTCCAAAAGCTAAAGTATAACATGATGCTTAGTTGAAACACCAAAAGGGGTTCTCCCATTCTGACCTGAGATCAGATAAAAAAAACATGTCTTGTTCATCCTGACAGTTTTCTGAAAAAGCTATGTTCGTTCTTCGATTTAATTAGTTAATAATCAGACCAGTGTGTGTCCAGTGGAAACCTCGTATGAATCTGATCTCAGGTCAGAATGGGTTAATAATCAGACCAGTGTGTTGTCCAGTGGAAACCTCGTATGAATCTGATCTCAGGTCAGAATGGGTTAATAATCAGACCAGTGTGTTGTCCAGTGGAAACCTCGTATGAATCTGATCTCAGGTCAGAATGGGTTAATAATCAGACCAGTGTGTTGTCCAGTGGAAACCTCGTATGAATCAGGTCAGAATGGGGTTAAAGTGCCGGACAGGATATTTACGTACTTGCACGTAGCGGCGGCGTCTTGAGGCGCCACGGGACGACCCGAAGACGCGGCTGGCTTCATCAGACCCAGCATCTCCTACACACAGACAGACAGACAGACAGACAGACAGACAGACAGACAGACAGACAGACAGACAGACAGACAGACAGACAGACAGACAGACAGACAGACAGACAGACGGACAGACACGCACAAAAACCCATCAAAACGTTATTCTCAGCTTACCGAGAACGGCTACAAGAAAATAAAGCATCAATGACGCTGATAAACACATTCCCGAATACATACATACTGTATACATTGTTCTCTATGACCTAAATATTCAATGACAGTAATTTGACCTTTATTATTATTGCATGGCCGTCTAGGAGGACAATAAGCTGAACTATATCTCACTGTGCCATCATCCCAGTTTGACCTGGTTATTCCTCGGGTTTCATGTGTCGCCCCGTTACGCTGCGTACAGACAGAACTCCCTCTAGTCTTAACTTCTTAACTAAGTGTTAATTATATAATAACAGTAACTATACAGTATATATGTGTATCCCTGTAAATACCGTTATCTGTATAAAGGAGTGTGAGTGCGTGTATGTATGTATGTATGTATGTATGTATGTATGTATGTATGTATGTATGTATGTATGCTATGTATGCTATGTAAGTTTATAAAAGAAACAAGTGAATAATTATTATTATTAGTAACATCATCATCATTGTAACAATTGTCACTAAGTTGTAGAAATAGTGATTTTTGACCAGCTTTTTTGATCAGATTTATTTTTTGATTTTTTCTTTCAACATGGTTGTGTTTAATCCTTTCATTAGAAATGCAGCAATGTAGAAAGCGGATTTCTCTATTTATTTTTTATTTTTCCTTATGAGATTACTGAAATCTCAAAAAGGTGGGCATAATAAGCTTCGGCTTCAGCCCTTTCCTTTTCGGTCAATTGTATCATGACAACCCCTTTTCCTTGTATGTAATAATGTTGGATAAACCATGACCGAGACAAATAAACTATCTATCTAGTCCACGGGGAAACGTACAGACAGACAGAACTCCCTCTAGTCCACGGGGAAACGTACAGACAGACAGAACTCCCTCTAGTCCACGGGGAAACGTACAGACAGAACTCCCTCTAGTCCACGGGGAAACGTACAGACAGACAGAACTCCCTCTAGTCCACGGGGAAACGCACAGACAGACAGAACTCCCTCTAGTCCACGGGGAAACGCACAGACAGACAGAACTCCCTCTAGTCCACGGGGAAACGCACAGACAGACAGAACTCCCTCTAGTCCACGGGGAAACGCACAGACAGACAGAACTCCCTCTAGTCCACGGGGAAACGTACAGACAGACAGAACTCCCTCTAGTCCACAGGGAAACGTACAGACAGACAGAACTCCCTCTAGTCCACGGGGAAACGTACAGACAGACAGAACTCCCTCTAGTCCACGGGGAAACGCACAGACAGACAGAACTCCCTCTAGTCCACAGGGAAACGTACAGACAGACAGAACTCCCTCTAGTCCACAGGGAAACGCCCGTCACGTTTCACCGTTTCTGTGCCACGACCTAGATGTTGGTCTACAGACGATACAACAACAACGCATTGTCAGGATTCAACCACCTGGGGGTTGGAGAGGTTTATGGGACCGTCGACACAATGATCTTGTGTTAATAAATCACGCACACACCGTGGGAGCGACATTAACAGCGTTTTGTCTCTCTCTCTCTCTCTCTCTTCTGTATACCTGTTTATCAGATCTAACGTACATGCTCTACTTTCTTTGAAAAGCATCTACTAATATTCCCTTTCATCGTCATACATAGTGCGTACAGTAGTAGGGCCGGGGCAATCGACCAAAAAAATATGTACGTATACGTTACTGTTTGTTCTTTTCTTATATCAAGTAATCGACATGGAAAAACGTAATTTAATCCAGTGGTTCACAAACCCTCTCAGGACGAGACCCAAAAGAGAAATTAGACGTTTGCCCGGGGACGGTGACGGCAGGGACCCAAACTAGTGAAAATAACAGATCTACAAGCCGCGAAGAAGACCCCGCGTGAACCGGAAGTTGTGACTAGTTGCAAGGAGTTTTGCAACTGGTGTGGTTTGGGGCTTAAAGGGATTGTGACATTAAAAAAAAGGTTTTGGAATTGTTCTTGTTTTTTTTAGGTTTTCTAATCTCAATTGCACCCAAAAAACATGAACTTTTAACATTCAGTAGATTTTCTGTGATCTGGGGTTTTCTGGCTCAAACAGGTGCTCTGATTTGCCGGCAGTAAGTGACATCACTTACTGCAAATCCCATATATGTCAATGGGATTTGCCAGCAGATGTCACTGTTTCACTGTGTTGCCTGTTTTCATTGTAGCTCAAAAGGCCCAAAGTTCAGGTTTTTTGGGTGTAATTGAGGTCATAAAACCTAAAAGAAAAAAAATTAATGTCATAAAACCTTTAAGAGAGGTTTAAGTGGAGCGCTTTGATGTTGTCTGTTCATTGCCACAGTAGTTCTGGCTCCAGGTGACACGTTTTAAATGTAGTTAATGTTCAGCCACTAGACAGACCAAAGACAATATTTGTCAAAAAAAATTAGAATCGTGTGAGAATCTCAATCTCAATTCTTGCGGAGGAAAAATCGAGATTCACATTTGAGCAAGAATTCTTCTAATGATTTTTACTAGGTTTTCTTTTTTTAATAATATTTGTACATTTAAAAACGGTGTACATTGGTGACTATAATACAGCATTCTAGCTGATCTTGAGGCCTACATCAACTAGTACCAACAAGGTCGCAGGGGCGCAATAGGGTAGGGGACGGAGGGGTTTCGTCCCCTGCCAGCCTCACATTGGTCCCCCCCAGATGTGTTAGTGGGTCCCCCCTGGCTGGGGGGGTCCCCCCCTGGCTCCAAAGTTATCTTAGGAGTAATACTTTTGAAATCCTGCGTTCATAAACGCGATATATTTTGAAGCATATATTTGATCCACCCCTGTTTAAATCCCAAAATGGTTTGGCCCGTTCTCTCAACTTTCGGAAGTTGGGAGTTGTTACACCGCAATCAGTGACCCAATGTGCTTTGCACTCTGTAATGATTCTAATAATACAGGAACAGAATTCAATAGGACACCACTTTTGGTGTCACGCACCACTTTGGCACCGTCAGACGATCAATAGATGAATGGATTTACTTTATCCTTTTCATGTCAAGGACCCCCAAATGGACACGTATTATCCTGCGGACCCCCCCCATTTGAAGAGAAGAGAAGGACCCCCATAAGAGAAGATTTATACAGCTCGGACGGACCCTATTTTAACCATTTCTAGCGGTGGGACTCCAATTGATAATCAATGTTAATTAAAAAAACTGAGAGCGTCCACATGACATGCCACAAACTATCATGTAGTTGTACCTCTGGGGGTCCCCGGACCCCACTTTGGGAATTATATTATTATTTTGGGGGATTTGGGGAAAGGAGGAGATCGACACCGCTATTAACTGTCAAGACCAGGTAAGGCGCTGCAGGTTTTTCTTTCCTCTCGAGTTGCATGGGTTGAACTAAACTACATTAAAACATCCTCTCCTGAAAACCTCCCAGGTGTTGTACATTTTATAGGATAGGCTAACTTACAGATCAGATGGTCAGTGAGTTTTGACCTGTTCGAGGCGCTGCTGATAATGTGGTTAAACTTTTACGTTTTGAGACAAATGGGGAGGAGGAGGAATCACAGCCAGGTAATTCATAATAATAATAATAACTGTGCCAAAACGCAGTTTTGTATGTACATTGAGTCACTGGAACAACCTCTCTGTAGTTCGACCCCAAACCCTAACCATAACCCCACGTTTGTGGTTAGACCCCCCCATCCCCCCCTCTCCTAGGGTGGTGGGGGGGACGGGGGGGACGGATTTTTCGGCGGCGCCGCTTTGCGGCGCCGCTATATGTCCCCCCCTAGCGTTCGGTCCGTGTTGCGCCGCTGCAAGGTCGACTAGTGGATTTACTAGTGGACTAGTTGCTTAAAGCCACAGCCACAGTTTTGGAGCCAGAAGGGAGAAGAGTTTGGGACGTGTGGAGCGCTGTCCCACTAAAAACGCTCCACACGTCCCAAACTCTTCTCCCTTCTGGCTCCAAAACTGTGGAATGCACTTCCCATTGCAGTCAGAACTGCAGCATCACTCCCAATCTTCCGCCGTAGTCTGAAAACCCACCTTTTCAGACTCCACCATGGCCCATAGCACTTACCCCACCCCCTTAGATAGCACTTCTGTAGACTTAGATAGCATTTGATACAGACTTATAGCATGTTATGTAGACAGCACTATAATTGCATTGTATATAGTCATAGCACGCCATAGTACATATGTATAGCATAGTAGTAAATATGTATAGTTTATATGTATAGTGTATGTATAGTTTCATTATATAGATATTCCACTGTTACTTTCTTAGCTTACGCATGTTTCATGATAAATGCTTTTTATGTGATGTATTCCCATGCTTTTTTGTTCTTGCTTAATGTAAATCGCTCTGGATTAAGAGCGTCTGATAAATGCCTAAATTGTAAATTGTAAAGCCAACCCACCTGGATCTGCTTGGCGGTCAGCTCCTTGGTCCCTCTGAACACGTAGCTCTTGGCGATGCCCTCACAGCTGAGCTCGTGGACCTGCACCATGCGTCCGAAGGTGATGAGGCCCACCAGGGCGTTGGGCGGCAGCAGGCTCAGGGACATCTGGAGGGACTCCCTGAGGGCCTGGAGGTCTTCTTCTTCCAGACAGGTGTCCACCACGTACAGGAACACCAGCGGAGTGGGAGGCCCGCGCTGTGTGTGGACGGACAAGGGTGTTTAATTTAACCCGTTTTGACCTGAGATCAGATTCTAAACGCACAGAAGAGTGGTGGTTCTTTAATGCATTTTGACCTGAGATCAGATTAAAAGAAATCTCTTCTAAATCCTGACAGTTTTCAAAAATAGCAGACCTACAAGCTCGTAGCGCGCCACTCGGTGGCGCGCTATGAGCTTGTAGATCTGCTATTTTTCAATAGCTAAAGCATAACATGATGCTAACACCAAAATGGGTTCCCGTTCAGAATGTGTTAATGACTGTGTGCTTATATGAAATAAACTCGGCTGCCTTAGCCTTGCCTAAAGAGGCATAATGGTGATCGTAGGAATTCATATATCTTGTAGAGGTCTCGATCGATGGATATGCTACAAGTTGCAACATGACTGTGGCAACGGAAAAAACAAACTAAATGAATGCACAGCAATGTGTACTGTGTACCCGCTGTCATTCTTTGAGCATGCTTTAGGGAGGAATCCGCTCCACTGGAGTTTAATGATTTATCTGCTTGCACGCAATACCAATAAACTGCGAGTTGAAAGAGACCAGGGTTCAAAGCAGGAACCTCGTAACTCAACCGGATGATGTCAGACTCACAATATAAGGATATTTTCCAACTCAGGGCTTTTATTGGTCAGCCATGACAGCTCAAACATACATGGTAAACAATAAAGTACAGTGACGTTTCAATAATACAACG
>NC_139702.1:17031003-17042579 GCF_964188405.1 Protomyctophum parallelum | reverse complement strand
AACGTAGATGCCTCATCTCGCTGCTGCAGCCAACCAGGAGCCAACTGTATCGCACGGGGAGGGCGGAGGTCAGGCGGAAGGCACGCTGCCACTCTAAGGGCCGATTCATACTCCTATTTTACCGCTGTTTCGGCACTGTACAGAAATTTTCAGTAGCACCGAAGAGCCGACTTTAGGACGGTAACCCCCCCCCCACCCCCCGAACCTCAAATGACGTCACATTGTAGTCTCTACAGCGCCGAACCGACTTTTATTCGGCTCTAAAATAAGAGTATGAATCGGCCCAAAGTCACAACAGGAACTATACCTAGCGAACCCTTCTGTGGAACTATACCTAGCGAACCCTTCTGTGATACTACTGCAACTATACCTAGCCAACGTCCCCTTCTGTAGAACTACACCTAGCGAACCCTTCTGTGATACTACTGGAACTATACCTAGCCAACGTCCCCTTCTGTAGAACTACACCTAGCGAACCCTTCTGTGATACTACTGGAACTATACCTAGCCAACGTCCCCTTCTGTAGAACTACACCTAGCGAACCCTTCTGTGATACTACTGGAACTATACCTAGCCAACGTCCCCTTCTGTGGAACTACACCTAGCGAACCCTTCTGTGATACTACTGGAACTATACCTAGCCAACGTCTTCTTCTGTAGAACTACACCTAGCGAACCCTTCTGTGATACTACTGGAACTATACCTAGCCAACGTCTTCTTCTGTGGAACTACACCTAGCGAACCCTTCTGTGATACTACTGGAACTATACCTAGCCAACGTCCCCTTCTGTAGAACTACACCTAGCGAACCCTTCTGTGATACTACTGGAACTATACCTAGCCAACGTCCCCTTCTGTGGAACTATACCTAGCGAACGTCCCCTTCTGTAGAACTACACCTAGCGAACCCTTCTGTAGAACTACACCTAGCGAACCCTTCTGTAGAACTACACCTAGCGAACCCTTCTGTGATACTACTGGAACTATACCTAGCCAACGGCTTCTTCTGTGGAACTATACCTAGCGAACCCTTCTGTGACGCAACGTGGACGCTTGGCAAGCCTCCGCGTTGCGTCACGGAAGCTGGCCTTCCCTCCAGAATCTACAGATTCCCCGCTAGAGCCCAGATTCTCAACCCGTTTCCTTTCAAGGACCCCCCCCCCCCCCCCCCCAGTTTGACATGCATTAGTCTACGGACCCCCCCCCCCCCCCCCCCCCCCCCCCACCATTTAATGGCATTTCTATCTCTGAGACCCCCAATTCATATTGTACAATCAATGTTAATTTACCATCTGTACACTCTCAAAGTTACAGACCCATGAGGGTCCATTTGGTTCCAAACTATCATTTAGCTGGGGACCCCCTGGAACTGCCTCGTACGATAAAAGCTTATATCATAGATATAACATAACCAAGTTAACCTATGCACAGACAGACAGAACTCCAGTACATACTATCCAAGTTAACCTATGCACAGACAGACAGACAGACAGACAGAACTCCAGTACATACTATCCAAGTTAACCTATGCACAGACAGACAGAACTCCAGAACATACTATCCAAGTTAACCTATGCACAGACAGACAGACAGAACTCCAGAACATACTATCCAAGTTAACCTATGCACAGACAGACGGACAGAACTCCAGAACATACTATCCAAGTTAACCTATGCACAGACAGACAGACAGAACTCCAGAACATACTATCCAAGTTAACCTATGCACAGACAGACAGACAGAACTCCAGAACATACTATCTCTCTCTGTACTGGTTAAGGTGTTGTAGGACATGTTGTTACCTGTACTATGTACTCGATGGTTGAGAACTGAGGCATGAGTTCGGCCGGCTGGTTCACGTCCGATATCCCTGCGTAGGAGGGTGGGAACTGGAGAGAAAAGACACATAAAAGAAACAGACTTAAAGATGGAGTGCCACAATTTTTGTATTTTTCCAGCTTTTCATGTGTCTATGGGGTGACAGTACTTCATTAGACACCCTGGAGTCGTTTTTATGTCCAATGGTGTAATAACTTTGTATTTAGGTTTTCTTCCTGGAGGCTGAACCCTTGACGGTCAAACGGGCCAATGAAGTAAACACGGATAGTGTGACGTAAAAATATTGCACGCACACACGCACCTCCCCCTCTATACATATTTTTTAAATACGACAACCTCTGTGGGCGGAGCTGCCTGCCACATACACACGTGTGAACTGAACAGCGCAGCCAGTTTGCTTTTGCTGCTCTGTGTGTGTCTAACTGTGTGGCAGATTTTCAAACAGTCATTTCACACATTACCAGTTCACAGCAGAGCAGACTGTTTTTCGTTAGATTGGAAGCAAGTAAATGTTCACGTCGGGTCCTCAGGAAGGAAACCACAACAAACCAGTCTTATAGCCTACCTGCTCTGCTGTATAGTTGCTCTTGTTGTTCTCAAGGAGTAGGTTGTTTCTTTTATAATCACAGTGGTCGGGCTTTGATACAGAGTGTAGTGTCACAGTGTGCATTCTTGTTGGCTGTTGTAGTCAATATGTATGTAGGTCCTAATACTTATACGAGGCTGTAAAGTCAAGAATTAGAAGTATGTTGTGTCGCGCTGGATGTCATGTTGCCATGTCTGGCTATTACAAGCGACTTGGGCTTGTTTTCATATAAGTAACTTTCAGGGGAGATGTGGTTGACTTGACCAATGATTCATGTGAAGGACCCTCAGATTAATATGTTGTTAAAAGGATTGGTGTTGTTGAAACGTTTTCATAAATATTCACGGCAATTTCTGTGACTTATTTTTGTGGACCTGGCCGCTTGTTTCTTTAAATCTGGCGACTTTTGCTGAAACTCAACGCAGTCAGATAAAGGACAGTTTTAATGCCAGGGTGCTTAGCTGGAGGAAATCAATAGCCTACAATATATTGTAGGCTAAATGATCTATCAAACTAATTGTTTCTGCTGTTAAACTATGATCGAATTGGATGATGAGCTGAGCTGATTGCGACAATAGGGTCAATATAATTGGAGGAAATAAATAAATGATTATAAAAAATCAGAAAAAACAGATCTGATATGGTATGGATGCATGGATTATATGCCTATACATGGATGGTGGCAGTATAAGTGCATAATGGTGCCTATACGATATCTCAGAAATATTGGAAGTGTTCACTTCTAACATTCACAAAAACATGAGTTTTTGTTACATTACAGACACCAATTTGCCATTTTGTAAACAAAAGGGCAGAGCCATGGGCTGTCCTTTTATAAGGAGGGGGAGGGACTAGGACAAGTGGGTGGTCTTAAAGGAGGAGGCGGAGGGACTGGATTAGGTGGGTGGTGCTATGGTTAAACTCACGCATACCTAATGAACTGGTGGGTGTGTCCACATAAAACCATCATTTTAACAAATACTGTACACTTTTTTGAAAAAATTATACCTCATATACACCTAAATACACCTGATGATCATGTTTAAGTGTGGAAAAAAATCACGGCACTCCATCTTTAAACATAGTCTTATTGGCCTGTTAAACAAACGTTTACAGGCCCTGTTGGGCCTTCATGAAAATCGCACATGGCGGATTGGCCAAACTCTTCTCCCTTCTGGCTCCAAAACTATATGGAATGCACTTCCCATTGCAGTCAGAACTGCAGCCTCACTCCCAATCTTCCACCGTAGTCTGAAAACCCACCTTTTCAGACTCCATCATGGCCCATAGCACTTACCCTACCCCCTTAGATAGCATTTCTGTAGAATTTGATACAGACTTATAGCATGTTACGTAGATAGCACTAGAATTGCATTTTATGTAGTCATATCACTTTACAGTATATATGAATAGCATACTATAGTATACTATAGTATAGTATAGTATAGTATAGTATAGTATAGTATAGTATATATGTATATAGCTTCATTATATAGATATTCCACTGTTACGTTCTTAGCTTACGCATGTTTCATAACTACTTTTTATGTACGTGATCTATTGCCATTCTTTTTGTTCTTGCTTAATGTAAGTCGCTCTGGATTAAGAGTGTCTGATAAATGCCTAAATTGTAATTGGCGTTAGATATTCACTACTTACTGGGTTTCTCTGGTAGCAGAAGTTGCAGACCCATATCTTGGCTCTGTAGTCCACTTGACTGCAGAGAGAGAGAGAGAGCAGAGTGAGTAAGGCCGTCACCATTACACATTTCAGTTGACGGATAATTGTCACAAACAAACAATTGCGATTAACGATTTTTTTGGGCGGTAGAAATCAGAACATTATGAATAGAAATTACATTTCCCTACGGCTTTAAGGCTTCGTAATAAAAAAAGTACACAGGACAGATATGACAAATGACAGAAATATACCAATAAATTACTGGCATTTTTCCACATGGACACAATTATGACCATTATGACAAAATAATTGCGATTAGATGATTATGTAGCAGCTGTGACAACCCAATAGACCTCACGACCTCTGCAACGGTGCAGAATTATTTGAACCTGAACCCAATTTAGTTCCTGCAATGTTTGGCGTTGCTAAGTGACCCGTGAACATTCAGCTCCTACTGTAGTGTAGGCTGTGTTCCTGTAGTGTACTGTACTATACTGTAGTGTAGGCTGTGTTCCTGTAGTGTACTGTACTATACTGTAGTGTAGGCTGTGTTCCTGTAGTGTAGTGTAGTGTACTGTACTATACTGTAGTGTAGGCTGTGTTCCTGTAGTGTACTGTACTATACTGTAGTGTAGGCTGTGTTCCTGTAGTGTACTGTACTATACTGTAGTGTAGGCTGTGTTCCTGTAGTGTACTGTACTATACTGTAGTGTAGGCTGTGTTCCTGTAGTGTACTGTACTATACTGTAGTGTAGGCTGTGTTCCTGTAGTGTACTGTACTATACTGTAGTGTAGGCTGTGTTCCTGTAGTGTACTGTACTATACTGTAGTGTAGGCTGTGTTCCTGTAGTGTACTGTACTATACTGTAGTGTAGGCTGTGTTCCTGTACTGTTAACATTCAGCTCATACTGTAGTGTACTGTACTATACTGTAGTGTAGGCTGTGTTCCTGTACTGTTAACATTCAGCTCATACTGTAGTGTACTGTACTATACTGTAGTGTAGGCTGTGTTCCTGCACGTCCCCTTTCTGTTTCTGAGAATGCTGTGTCTTGTGATAAAGTATATCACAAGTTTATCAGATAAACAGCACAGTTTGTAGTATTTTATCTATTAAACGCTGTATAACCGATAGGCTGGCTTTGCTTTGCTTAGCTGTTAACCAGTTATGTTAATATATTCAATCTGGTGTTTTGTACAATTATATCTAATGTTTTATACAATTATATCTAATATTTTATACAATTATATCTGGTAGAGGAAGTTAACAAACTGGATATACCCGCATGACAGTCTAAGATAGTGGTTACCCTATCTATCCTGTGAACATGATCTATAAGCTTTGTAAACTAGTAGATCTGCTTTTTATCAGAATCAGCATATCTTTATTGTCACTGCACAAGACAACCAAATTGATTTGTAATCCAGCTCAAGTGCAAAAGACATCATGCTCTAATATATTTAAAAAGAACATACATTAAGACACATTGCACAGTAAGTCCCTTTAGTACATAAAGTGTCAAGTGTCAGAGTTACAGTGACAGTGTTTAACCCCATTCTGACCTGAGATCAGATTCATACGAGGTTTCCAACTGGACACACACTGGTCGGATGAACCCATTCTGACCTGAGATCAGATTCTAAAAATGTCAGTCGTTCTTCGATTTTTCAAAAAAAAGATAGCAGACCTACAAGCTCGTAGCGCGCTATGAGCTTGTAGATCTGCTATTTTTCAATATAGCTAAAGCACAACATGATGCCAACACCAAAATGGGTTAAGGCTATGACTATTATTGCATAATTGCGATTAGACGACGAGTATGCATGCGATAATTGTGAGTGACAACCATAAAAGACACCACCGCATGCCAGCAGCGTCATAATGTATTGTGCTGTTATAGGTTTATAGGTGTGTCTGCAGAGACATGCTGACAAACTTAGCCCAGGGCTTCAACTGCAACTACAGAAAGGCTAGTCGGACGTGCTGTCACATTCTTGATGTTGTGCTAACACACCACACCTAAACATTCACCTCAGCAATGTTTACCTGGGTCACAATGCCCTCCCCCCTGACACCGCACACTGTACATCTCTATAAACATTAGTTCTCTCTAAGGCATATTCACACTGATACACTTCATTACAACTGTATTCAATGCTTTCACATTGCATCGATCCGTATCCGAGTACACTTCAGTACAACTGTATTCAGTGCTTTCACATTGCATCGATCCGTATCCGAGTACACTTCATTACAACTGTATTCAATGCTTTCACATTGCATCGATCCATATCAGAGTACACTTCATTACAACTGTATTCAATGATATTGAAATTGTCAGTATATTTAGTCTTAGTTTTAGTCATCATAGCTTAGTTTCCATTTAGTTTTGTCAGTGAAAATAGGTAGTCGACGAACATTTTTCGTCTTAGTTTTAGTCGACGAAAACAACACTGCAACTCACCACAGCGGGTTGAGCACGGCCTTGCAGTTCCCCCGGCTGCACAGGACCGGTTCGTACTGGACCGGGGGCAGGTCGGGTCTCTCCTTCAGGGGGGTGAAGAGGCAGGACACCGGCACCACCAGGCGGGTGGCCTCCAGGCGACTGGAGGGCCACAGGTTCCAGCTGAACCTCACCCCGTCTCGATCCTCATTCTGCTGGATGAACTCCTGGTAGGTCGACGCCATCGGATCGCCAAAAAAGAAAAGCTTCAGCCCCGTAAGAGAGGAGAGGAGAGGAGAGGAGAGGAGAGGAGAGGAGAGTAGAGACGGGAGGGAGAGCAAAGATTATTAAAGAATCCCAGAGGTTTAAAATAGTGAGGAGAAGTAGTCAAATGATCTATATTAAAAAATGGTGTCCCTAACAGATCGTCCAAGAGCACACAACGTTCTTGCGCTGATCAAAGTTTATCACAAGAACGAACACACAACCCGGTGTGTCTCGATATAACAGGTTGAGCACTCTCTTCTCTTCTCCTTCTCCTGTGACAGTCTGCTAAAGGTAGAGCCTTCTCTACTGTATATACTACTGTACGGGCTTTGTTTCCATTGTCTCCAGGCTTGGGTAAAATAGGACGTAGGTAGACAGAAAGAAAGGAAGGATGACGCTCCAACTAAAGTGTGTCATCAGAAACCTGATCAGCAGGCATAGTTTGATGTACCAGATTAGAGATTAGAGGAGGAGGAATCCTGTGGAGATATTTTTAGGTTACACGTACTTTTGTTAAAACAACGTATACAGGATATTTTTAGGTTACATGTACTTTTGTTAAAACAACGAACAGGATATTTTTAGGTTACACTTCTTGTTAACATACGTATACAGGGTATTTTTAGTTGACGTTCACACCTTTTGTGAACAGGTGTTGACAACAATAATATTAAATACAGTACATCCAGCCAGGATGCAAAGGCAGTCTTTAGTAAATCAAGTGTTTTACTATGCTAGCATATTATAGGCGGTAATCTAGGCGGTGGATATTGCTCTTGTCTTCATGTATGTAAATTGTCTTTGTGTTATGTCAAATGTGTGTATATGTGTTTTGCATACTTGCGGCTGCTGGGTTGCAAGACAAATGTCAGTGTGAATTGACAATAAAGTGCTATATCATAATCATATCATTATTGGAGGCTATAGGCTAGGGCTTTGTGAAATATCTCATGTTTCAAATATTATAGTTGATATAGGATATTATGTCAGAGATACATAGAACAGACATATAACCCAAATCCATACATACATGACACGTTATACATCTATGTTCATGAATCTATTAGGTAATCATGAGAAAATGGTGGTATACCACATAATTATCATGTTATGAGAACAAACAGACATGGCCTAACATGCTTAGAGAGCATTTAGTAAAGTGCTTACTATGCGATATTATTGGAGGCTACAGTATCGAGGGGCTTTGTGAAATATCTGACAATATTTCAAATATATTTGATATATTATAAGATATAATATGACAGAGATACATAGAACAGACATATATATACATAAATGACACAATATGCTATAGTGTAAATGTTATTTTTTTTCTCTCTAAGAAACGTCAATTTGTGCGTACAGTACAGTACTGTACAGTACAGTACCCCCTTAGATAGCATTTCTGTAGACTTAGATAGCTTTTGATACAGACTTATAGCATGTTATGTAGACAGCACTATAATTGCATTGTATGTAGTCATAGCACGTCATAGTACATATGTATAGCATAGTAGTATAGATATATAGTTTATGTATAGTTTCATTATATAGATATTCCACTGTTACTTTCTTAGCTTACGCATGTTTCATGATAAATGTTTTTATGTGATGTATTCCCATGCTTTTTGTTCTTGCTTAATGTAAGTCGCTCTGGATTAAGAGTGTCTGCTAAATGCCTAAATTGTAAATTGTAGTACAGTACAGTACAGTACAGCACAGTACAGTACAGTACAGTACAGTACAGTACAGTACAGTACAGTACAGTACAGTACAGTACAGTACAGTACAGTACAGTACAGTACAGTACATTTGTAACTAGGAAATCGTTCCCACGTTCTGCGTCTCACACACATTAATTAGATCAACATACAATAAAGGGCCTATTCCGAGCATTTAATGTCGAGTACAGTTAGAGTACAGTAGCCAGGGCTATGCACCATTTTATCAGCTGGGTTGGGGGGGGGGGGGTTGATAGGGAAAAACCAACACGAATAATGGAACTCGGTGGGTGGGTGGGTGGGTGGGTGCAGGGATATAAGGATATCGATTGTTGTTGAAAATAGCAGGATATTGAAAAATCCAACTCGTTTTACTACTATTAAACACACACACACACACAATACACATTGGATGAACGACCTATACCGGCGTTAGGCTTCATATTAATCATATTAATCTCTCAAAGAGCACAGTTACAGTATGCATGCAAGTGAGGGGGGGGGGGGTGGGGGTCTTTAAAACACTTGTGACGGGAAACGGACAAACGGTCAGTTTCAACACAGCAGCAGCCAGCCATCAGCAGGGTAAACAAACAGAAGGAAGCGAATAATAATGTGTTGTTAGTTTCTATTCGGTGGAGAAGTAGAGGTTTTACGATCATCATATCATATTAGTTCTTCTTACCTTACTGTATGTTCTTCTGTAGTCTGAGATGATCGGTATTATAGATCCCAAATAAAGAGTGTTAAATAGTAAATATGCTAATTTACATGAACATTAAGTATAGCTGAGTGCGGCAGATGGCTGGGACACCACACAGAGAGGAGAGGGAGAGGAGAGCAATGTGGTTTACAATGGAGAGAGAGAGGAGAGGAGAGGAGAGGGAGAGGAGAGGAGAGGAGAGGAGATCGGACTGATCACTGAGCTCAACTGTCTGAGGGGAACAACTGCTTCCTGTAATATAGAACACACTGTTGCCAGGTTGCGTGAGAGAAATAAGCAACATTAACCCATTCTGACCTGAGATCAGATTCTAAAAAATGTCTTCTACATCCTGACAGTTTTCTGAAAAGGGCTATGTTTCTATGTCAGTCGTTCTTCGATTTTTCAAAAATAGCAGACCTACAAGCTCTTAGCGTGCCACTCGGTGGTGCGCTATGAGCTTGTAGATCTGCTATTTTTCAATAGCTAAAGCATAACATAATGCTAACACAAAAAAGGGGTGCCTGCGCAAAATGGGACCACTTCACCACTTTTCAACCTATCTTCATATAATAGGTCCTCATTAATAATCATGATAAAATGGCACGATTTTTTTTCTCAGTCTGTGTCTCATAGGAGGGCTGTGTTCCGTCCTCCAGTGACATCATCATCAGGCAGATTATTTTTTAAACAAGATTTCTTTACAAAAATGTTTAGATTTTCATTGTCGTGACTCGTGAGAACGATAGCTTCCATTTTCGCATTGCAACTTTTCAGGACTAGAAAGCCTGCAGTTTCTATTAGCTTGTATTCCCCATCGATGATGTCACTGGAAGACGGGTTTCTGAACTGCCCACGAGCCCTCCTATGAGACACAGACTGAGTATAAAAAGATTGCACCATTTAATCATGATTATTAGTGAGGACCTATTATATGAAGATAGGTTGAAAAGTGGTGAAGTGGTCCTTTAAGCAACTTTTGATGAATTGAACAAGGTGGAGTGGACCCTTTTTGAATTGATTGATTGAAATATTGATTAACAGTTTGTAGAATTACAGTATACATTCAAGCACAAACTCAATACAAAGACTGTTAACTGTGAGTGGACGACCCAATTAAGCATTACACTTGTTTACAACAGGGTCCACCTTGTTCAATTCATAAAAACATTTAGAGACGTACAAATAGACACTTCTATGTAGTTAAAGAACAGAACAGGAATTCATCATGTAAGCAAGTGTAAGTAATGCTTAATTGGGTCGTCCACATCACACAGTTAACAGTTTTTGTATTGAGTTGTGCTTGAAATGTACTGTAATTCTGCAAACTGTTAATAAATAGTTCAATCAATAAAAAACAGGGTCTTTATGAAAACAAGCCCAAAAGAAGTGACTATACAATTTTATTTGTAAATAGCAGATCTATAAGCTTGTAGATCTGCTATTTAAAAATAATAATAAATAAAAATCATGGAAAAAAAGTAACATTGATTGATTGATTGATTGATTGATTGATTGATTGATTGATTGATGTATTAACAGTTTGCAGAATTACAGTACATTTCAAGCACAAACTCAATACAAAAACTGTTGGCCCTATTTGTAAACAAGTGCACCATTTTCAATTCATCAAAACATTAAAGAGACATATGAATAATGAATATACATATAGTCAAAAAAAGAGGTAAAAAAGGGAACTGAGGGGGGAAATAGGGGTGGGGGGATTCAGATTTTACGGGGGCCAGTTATTTGGAATTGCAGCCGTCCGTCCGTAGGTGCCCTTTGAGAGCGGTTTTGAAGGAGTCTAGGGATTCACATGTCTTAATGAGTGTTGTTCCACATTTTGGTGGCATAGGAACAGGGTCTTTATGAAAACAAGCCCAAAAGAAGCGACTATACTACTTTATTTGTAAATAGCAGATCTATAAGCTTGTAGGTCTGCTATTTAAAAAAAATATATATAATAATAAATACAAATCATGGGGGATTTAAAAAAAAACTACATTAGGAAACAAGCCACAAATAAGCAACTACACTTAAGAAACAATCCCAAATAAGCAAAGTTGCTTATTTGGGCTATAGTTTCTCTACAGTTTCTAAAGTGTAGTTCTACACTTTAGAAAGTTTCTAAAGTGTAGTTCTACACTTAAACTATAGCCCAACTACACTTTAGAAACAAGCCCAAATAAGCAACTACACTTTAGAAACAAGCCCAAATAAGAAACTACACTTTAGAAACAAGCCCAAATAAGCAACTACACTTTAGAAACAAGCCCAAATAAGAAACTACACTTTAGAAACAAGCCCAAATAAGCAACTACACTTTAGAAACAA